>NW_028145590.1:0-60000 GCF_977016875.1 Pavona decussata
CCTGTAGCTTAGTGGTAGAGCATCCACAGAAGTAATTGGAATTTCATGGGTTTGACTGCTGCAGGGAGAACTTAGTTTCCTTTTAAGGGGTATGTCAATGACTGAAAAAAAAGTGAATAAATATATAAATAAAACATTTACCATTTATTCAGTGGGCTAAACACAAGATGCAGGCCAATTTTTACCCCTGTGGGGTATGTAGCCTGGAAATAACCTGCCTTATTGAGTCTTGCTCACCCTTTTTTCCTGAGCCACACGAGGCCCAAAATACCAGTGTGAAGAATGAAACATGACTGTGAAGCACACAATTAGACTGCAAGCAGTCCCTTTCTGGATAGTCGAGAAGTCGCGCGAAATAGCCGAGCGCGAAAAAAAACTAGAGCGAACGAGCGGAAGGGGGCTTGGGGAGAGGCGGAAAAAAAGGGGACAGGAAAAGAAAGGGACTGCGCTCTTAGCTGTAACAGACGCGTTCAGGGTAACTCCGCCTACAATTCGTTAAAGCCACTAAAAATCCAATTAAAAATGACAGCTAATAGATAACAACTCCGCATTGTTATTCAATGACCAGAACACCGGGCCAGAACATTAGGAGCGAAGGGGAATAATCGCCGAGCTTCTTTGAAAAGGCCAAAATTCGAATTTTTCTTCAGAGCCCAGAGTAAAAGAAATCGACGACACAAACGCCCGAAGTGTAATTAAGAGCGTGGCTCAAAACAACTGGAAAGCTGTTGTTATATCATTTTAAAGCATCCTGCGGTGAATTCTGCCGACAAAGCTTGTTCCGCGCGGATGCGAAAGTTATATTGTACTTATTGGCACAAATGTATGTCTTTTAATAATTGTGGGATCTTCTTGAAGGCAATTGCTTTTAAACCAAAGTCTTTTGACTGCAACTGGTCTTGGAAAATACTCGGCGAAACGGAACAACAACCACAATCGAGGCCGTGTTGGCAAAGTTGAAGCTTTGATAAATAATGGATTTCCCGAAACCAGTGGGAAGAACGGCCATTACATATTTTCCTAGAAAGCGCTTCTACTGCTAGCTTGTGTTCCTCTTTTAGAACTAAGCCACCGAGGTGATCGCTTAAAGACCGAGTTTCACGGTTAAGCGCATGCGCGAGCTGACCGGCTCAAGAATAAGTTGTACAGGTCGACACTAAATTCGATGCGAGCTTGTGGTGGAACAATCTGTTGAAATCACGCCCGAAATTGGATCATCCGCCATTCGTTCGTCGCTTTTTATAATCTTTGTTGCCTGTTGTAAATATAAGTTTAATTTTTGTAAGGTTAAAAGTGTTTTAGCATCCAAAAACGGCATTTTGTCGATAGATCGTCAAAGGAGACGTCGCGGCCAACCGGCGACGGGACTGTCTCTAGACTCTCTTGAAGCACAGATCAAGCGGACAGAGTGGAGTGGATGTAGAAATACTGTGTGGTTAACAAGATACGTCCACCATACGTGGAATATTGGTAAAGGGATAAGTCTGTTTAAAGTAGACAACGATTTTGCGGCACATCTGCTTTCGCTGGAAATGGCAAAGGTCACCAACTGTTTGTTCATTTAGAAGTCAACTGTCACAAGCGAAGAATTCGACGAACAAACAGCATCAAACATCAGTGTTTTGCCTTGGATGGAAAAAAATTTACGACACCGAGACGCGAAGCGAATAAATATGTGTTCAAATGTGCGAGTTAGTTGTAGTCGTCCCGACGTAACTAATCGAACCAAATCGAACGTTCGATTAATCGAACTTAATCGAACCCTCACAAAAAAAATTGGGCTAATCGAACCAAATCGAACCTTCGAACGGGTTCGATTAGTTCGGTAAGGTTCGATTGAGTTCGATGGGTTCCATTGAGTTCGCGGATTAGGTTTGATTTTGCATCAGTGAATATATATTTTTCTGGTTGGAGTCCCGGGTCCGATTGTTAGTTGAAAATGATGTCCGGAGTATGAGAACACACACTGTTTTGGGGATGACTCCAGCAACAAAAATTGATTTATTTTCCGCTTTAACGAATCCATGCACCGGACAGTGTCATTCAACATTCAAGCCACGTAAAGCTCCAAGCCTGTATCGGCCATGTGGATCTGGAAATAATGTGCAAGTCTTAAGCTGTTAAGCAACCTTCTATGTGCTGAAATTGCAGAGTTTTTTTTAGAAATCGTTACACGGTTAACAACTCTATTGTTGCTTTTAATTGCTTTACTTGCAATTATGGCAGTTTCATTTATCTCACGTTATCTTGTGGATGTTGTGTTGAAGACCGCGTTCTTCGCAACTTGCATTGTCTTATTGTCCGTTGAACTTATATCATTTTCGATTTTACAATAAATTTACTGTGTTTTTTATTCCCAAAGGTTATTTCAATAAAGTGATTATCAATTATTGCTTTTAATTTTTACTTACATACGTATGCTAAAACGGTCTTGCCGCTGAACTGGCATATTTTTAGGACCCTTTTAGTGATTTTTATATCGTTCGATTAGGTTCGATTGGGTTCGATTTGGTTCGGAAATCGAACTCAATCGAACTCTCACACAAATTTTTTGGTTCGATTGTGTTCGATTTCCGAACTAATCGAACCCAATCGTTCGATTAAGTTCGATTACCGAACTGTTCAATTAGTTACGTCGGGAGTCGTCTATTAGCGGGCTCGAATAGCGGGCAGTAGAAAAAAAAAAAAAAAAAACAAAAGATTTGCGGCAAACTACACAATCTAGTGTAAGGTATTCATTTATCTATAAAATTATGGTCATTGCGAATGGCAAACGCAGTTTTGCTTTGCCACCATGGCAGAGTTTTCTCAAATGCATTTCAGCACCTCGGAAGGACGCTCCGAGTGTTGTTGTTACTAAACGGTCGCATCGCTTCTTGAAGCTTGCAGTTTTCTCGTTCTTCGCTTTCTCGCTGGTCTAATAAAATCAGGCTATCGAACGAACACACTATAGTTTATCACTGAATGCTGATGAAATACTGGTTTGAGGGAGCTTCTCGGCTTTTCGAACCGCGTGTAATAAAAAAAGGTCGATGCCGCGGGATATCGACGTTGTACTAAAATAAAACCGTATACGTTCGCATAAGTTCATAAGTTCTGGCATTTCTTGAATGTCATGGGACATGCACGAAGCGGCGCTGCAAAAATCCCGATGCCTTTTTGTTTCTTTCTGAAGCGTGACCAAAACACTGGCCGGTCAGTTTTATTTTTATGCCAGCAAGTTATAAGACTTGCCGCCGTATCCCGCCGGTGTTTACCCGCTTCTAATTGGTCCAAAAACAATTGGCTTGACAGCGCTTACGCTATCGCTCGCACATGCGCCGAACCGTGAAACTCTCCCTTTAAATTTACGAACACATCGCTGCTACTCTCTCTCACCGAAGCCATTTTTCTATTGATCTGAAATGTTGACATCAAACGTGTGAAGAAGTTAATTACCCATCAAACTTGTCTGACAGCAGCTATTGTTTATGGACCAATCGGAATTTTCCGTTGCTGGAGCGACGGGAAATTCAAACGCGTTTGTTACAGTTAAGAGCGCAGTCCCTTTCTTTTCCTTCTCTCCCCCAGTCTCTTCTCGTTTATTTCTCCTCGCTCCAGTCTCGCTGCGCTATGAGCACACCATCTCGACTAACCACACAGGGACTGCTTGCAGTCTAGCACAAAATGAGCTCACGTCTTCTGCTTTGTATTGCTAAAAAGGGCTTTTGAGGCACAAGCACAGGAGATTCATTAACAAACTTTGTGGCTTTATTGGTGTCAAAATGAGGGATCCCTGAAAAGTGCTCCCCTTCACTGATTTTAAATCAGCGGGTAAAAGGGAAAATTGTGTGTGGTTGGATGGGGGGTTGTAAGTACAAAAGGAAAATTGTTAAAATAAAATAAAATAGTTAGAGGTTAAAGATGAATTGAGAGGGTGATTCACTACGATGCAAACCCATTTTTCACTCCTATGAGGTAACTGCAAATATCAGGCCTTATTGAACTAGCTGGCTCACCCTTTTCCCTGAGCCACACAAGGCACAAGACATCAGTGTGAAGCATGAAACATGACTGTGAAGCACACGACAAGCTCATGTCTTGTGCTTTGTATGGCTAAAGAAGGGTTTGTGAGACACAATGCCTCATATTTGGCAGCTTGATGATACTTACATGGTCAGTTCAGCCATAAAGCAGTTACATTTCTTATAATATTTTTGCTGTAAGGTATTACAGTCAAAATACCTCTAACAAGTTTGCCAATCATTCTATATTTGAGCACTTCTGATAGTTCTAAACACAAATCTTACTGTTCAAAGGTTTGTGTAATACACTCCCCATTATTTTGTAGTTCCAAAACATATATGGATTATGTGGTTTGAAAATTTCCAGATTGCAGAGTTTTCCCTTTTTTATGACAATGTAGATGTTGCTAATCAGTACAACATATGAGAGGTGGTGTCTTACATGATTAATACCGACTATCACATTATGACAGCTGAGCATTATAAAAGTTAAAGCAC
Source organism: Pavona decussata (assembly GCF_977016875.1). Taxonomy (NCBI): domain Eukaryota; kingdom Metazoa; phylum Cnidaria; class Anthozoa; order Scleractinia; family Agariciidae; genus Pavona; species Pavona decussata. Next base: position 4,503 of record NW_028145590.1, read on the forward strand.
TGATTTTTTCTTTTCATTTTCAGATATCGGGACTTAAACATTTGGTGCTTTACTGAGTTTGTATCAAGATGCTCCAAAACAGGAAGACTAGAGATTCTCTTTACAGGTGAAAAACCTTTTTAAGCCTTACCACAAGGTTAGATTCAATCTATCAAGCACAATTTGCTGTTTTTTTTTTTTTTTTGTTTTGTTTTTTTAAAGCAGCCATAGCTTTGTTGACAAGAAGATGAGAGAACTAACTCAAAGAGTTGGAAGGAGGGGAATTAATTCATGTAATAATAATCAAGGTGTGTATATGAGGGAGTAGCATGTGGGTAAAAGGAAATGTAACCTGTGATCATTCTCCACTCCAAGGGTTGTCCGATAAATTATATTTTTTTTTCATGAAAATTAGCCTTACTAGTCTCGTCAACATGTGCAAAAACTAAAAGAATTTTTACCCTTAAACGAGGTTAGTAGGGCTAATTAACATATACTGAAAAGTATAATGAATCGGCCGCCATTTATGAAAAAGGTCTATACCCACCTCTTGTTCAAGTCGTCAAAGCACACACTCAACTGGTACAACTGGTACGAGTCGTAAAACAATTGTTTCCATTGGTTAAATTGGTACGAGTGGTGAAGTAGGTACTTTTCAGTAGAATAACTTGTAGTTGTATTTAAAGTCCAGGGGACAAATAACGCGCCTTCACAACACAAGGGTTCTTGAACACAAGGTTTACTAATTGAGAGTTATGCACTAACATATTTTCATAACAACACAATAGGATCGGAATTGGAGTCTAATCTTTGGCTAACAAGCACATGGTTTCTTTCTCGCTACACGACAACACGACAACACTGAGCATGCTGGGAGTATAAATTACAAAAAAGGGAATGGAACGGACTTGGAAAAAAACATTAATTGTTTTCTTGTTGAGGATTGGCCTCAACATTTAATTTTCACTGGGTTAACACAATCACTGTTGAGTGGAAAAAAGACAACTGTCCAGTGGAAAAATGCATCTCATTAGGAAGACCCAGAAAATATCCAAGACGTTGTTGTAAGGCAGAAGGGCCCTAAGAATCAATTTTCAAGTCATACAAGTCATAAGAGTGGACACAATCATGGTTGAGTCGACAAAGAGAGGTGGGCGGGGGGGGGGGGGGGGGAGTTAGGTGGGGGTTCAGAACCTCTTGCCGTCCCTTTCCAAGGCTCTCAGGAACTCCAAAAAAAGTACAGCAATTAGCAAATAACTAAACAAAAAGCCGAAATTGGTGAAAGACTACTTCCATCTTCTTTTGATTCCTTAATCACACATGTAAGCTAGTGTACAGTAAAAAATTATGATAATAAAAGCAACACCATCAATAGTTCTTTATTCAATGAAGCATTACAGAAGCTGCTCCTATTGGTTTTCTAAAATTTCTTAAATAAAGTTTGTGAGCAAGTAGGTTAGGATCAAAATGCTCATGAGATTCAGTAACTTTAAGGTTGAAGTTTTACTTGTACCAAGAGAATAAAATAGTCACTGTACTTATGGCTCCTACAAAATATGCAAGGAATATCCTTTACACTACTTGTTAAAAACTTGCATGACAAAGCAAGAAAAACTAACCTAAATATAAGGTTGAACCAAATCTCGATTATTTTTAATCATTATTTTTATTTTATTTTTGTTATTGTTTTAGCTTTGTGCTTTTATCTTTGGGCTTATGCACTACATTACATGAAGTTCAGTGGGTTGGACACCGCTTGTTGCTGCAGTCCTTTTACAAAGCTGCTTAACAGCTTTCCTAAATTCTTGCATTCTTATGGCATATATCAATGGATTGACAATAGAATTAACATAATATAACAACTCTAACGTATCGGTGATGTGAACGAATGCTGCAAAAGACATTTGTTTGAATATGTATTGTTTAATAATCCTCCAAATGGTTTGGGGAAGAATAGGCAGGATAGAGACGACGGTGACTATGCTTAAGGTTACTGACAATTCCCTTTCTGACGCAACTACACAAAAATGCTGCGGAGGAGGGTTACTTTTGACTTTTATGGTAACAATAACACAAGAAACAGTTATGATAAGAAGGGCCAGGGTAAGAAAAGTGTAACAAAGAAGTACATAACGAACTAAACCTAAATCGAGCGCTTGAAAAACAAACATCGCGAATGCCAGAAGAAAAGTTATCATCCAGCTGCCAATAATGACTGTGAAGTAAAGCCATTTCTCAATTAAACAGTGTCTAAAGGGGAAAAGTGTGGCGTGTAACCGCTCTAAAGAAATAAGGGAAAGAAGCAAGGGGAAATATGAGGCTCAAGGTTAAAATGATGAATTCTTGCCAACTGAAACCATTCCCACGATCCAAATCCAGGACGAGTGTATTCATTGGTCCCGACACTGATCCCACCAGTAAATCAGCCACAGTCAGGTTTATTATTAGATACGTAATCCGCTTGCGTAAGTAACGATTTCTTACAAAGGCGACGACAGTGAAAACGTTGATTATAGCTATTGTTTCGTTCATGACGGGGGAAGATGAGTTCGGATTTCGCTCAACGCATACAAGACATCAAACACGCCATGTTTATCTTCACCTCATGGAAGAACAACATCCGGGAACTTTTATTACGTAATACATTTGCACAGGCACCCCACTACATATAATAAGATCATCCTTATACAGCTATCACAATAAATTCAATGAGTAAAAGCTTTTTCCACGCATTTTTCAGCTCTTCTAGAGAAGAATCTTCAGTAGCGTTACCAACCATACTTCAACAAAACTTAAATGTTCCTTCTCCTGGTGTTAATTCGTTGTAAGCTATGGATAAGAACAAAGTAAAGAAAAAGACGATCAGCCTTTTTTTTTTTTTTACAGTAGAACTCTTTGAATGATATTTCATTTCCTAGACTAGACCTTTCTTTAAATTTATTTCAATGATTCATTCTTGTGTTTTTCCTGCGTTCGGTGTTGCTGTCTTCCCATAAACACGTAAGTTAAAAACCATGAATGTTTGTCAAATGAGCCGGGCATAAAATCTTCAACCTGAAATATGCAAGGCAAAGTTTCCGAAAGGTTTTTCGTTTGGTGTTTTGCCAATGATGGTCTGTCTGTAGGAATAAAAATGACTTAACTTATTAAAATTGACTACCTTATTGAACGGTAGCTCCTCTAAAATATCAACAAGTTTACTTTCTGCATCTAATTTCCAAAATTTTTTCCCAAAAGTGTTTGGTCGCATGGTTATCAATCGTAAATCGTCGCTCCATTTTCTATTGCGCTGGATCTTCATTTGCAGAAACCTTGATAGCAACGCAAAAATTCGCAATAAATTTCAATAAAATAATGATTTTATGCCTTGTTTTATAAAGACGTCAGTCCTTCAGCCGAAAAGTCCGACAAATATTCCTTGTAAAAGACTGTTGCTTTAAAGTCTCAAACTCTACCCAAACGTGTCAATTTTGCTGTGGCGAAGTGTTTAATTTCTTGTTTCGTCCACGATGTTTGCGACGCACTTTGCCCTATCAGTCGATCAACGCCAAACTATGTCCTAGGCTGCTTTAGTTGAAGCTTGTTTTTGTTATCGTATAGATCAGCGAATGCGGTGAATTCTTGTTTTGCTAAAATTTTAATTGTCCACATGAAGTTCTTAGGTGTATGTAGATTAATTTCGATTAAACATGACAGCGTATAAAAACGATGTTATTTTTGTGCAGAAGACATCAGCTGTACCCATATGGCATAAGGTGATAGCAAGAACCTGATTGGTTGTCTAATTTTTTTATTTGTTTTTATCCTTCTTCAATTTGTAAGTTTTAATTGCGAGGACATCGAAGTTCATGCAAATCATCGCTCACTAGATATTTGGCGTGGGAAATTGGTTCTTTACTCTGAACTAGACGGGGATGAGCTTTTAATTAAAGGTAAACAGATAGAAATATGAATGACTAAAAAGGAAGTGTGCCAGGTATACAGACTTCTTTGTAACGAAATTTTTCTGAGCTGTATTTTTATTCAAAAGATAAATTGCTTGAATTAACTGGAAAACTATCAATCGAGGCACACCAAACTTTCCCAAAATGTATCTTAAGTATAAACAAGGAACTACTAAACATGGCAGGTGCATAACTAAGGTTCTTTGAAAATTGAGCTAAAATTTAACCACACGGTTACCTTTTGTCAACTGTTTTGTCATTTAGCCATCTGCATTAATAAAGAGGAGCATCGCCTCATAATTTGTTTTAGCCTCGTAGTTGTGTTACCTGCGGTAGAGCAACTGACTTAACTGATAAGCTAAACGATTGCTATTCTAAAACAATTATTCTTCCCTTCCTTAAAATTTGTACTTAATGGTCCAGCTCTTCACGTCACTCTGTAGCTCAGTGGCTAGCAACCGACCATTTCCCTGCAGACACTGCTCGCTGCCCTGTCTCTCCTGCATCGGTCTGGTCAGCCACGAGCGTGCTTGCAGTCGACGACAACGTTGACAAACTTCATAAATCTTCGTTCCCGAAGCCAAGCCATGAGTATTATAGAAGGAAGATAGGTTTTTCAAGATCGTGACGTGTGGAATAATACATCTTTCTTCATATTTCATTATTTGAGTAAAACCGTCACTTTTTATTCGACAAGTGTTTGAATTCATCGCCATTTATTCACGATATTTATATATAACTCGCTGCTCAACACTGACGTTACCTTCAGCAGATCATCTTTCTTACTAACACTGATCTTCGTGGACTGAAATTTTACAGGAATGTTAACAGAGAAGCAAAAAATAATAATGTTATGCCAGGTTTGTTCAATCTCTTACAACGTGCGTGTAGACGTCCCACATTTCCTTTCCTTTAAGCGGCGTTGTTAGTAGTGTTTCAGTATCTTTCTATTTCTGTAGGATGTGGGATTAGGCTCCAATTGGTTGCTTTGCACCTGAGCGACGTAATGTGTGAGGGATTTATCATTGACAGACATTTTATTATTTCACTCTTACTGTATTACTTACTTCCGAGCGGTTCAGGTTAGAGTATCACCACGAACCATTAGAGCCCTGTATAAACCAGTTTAAGTCAAGTTTGTTGACCATCTTTGAATCTCAGTGTATTATCCTAAGTCATCGTTTTCATCATGCATTCAACTGGAGATAAGCCAACAAATGTCTAAAAACATGATTAGCTTCCAAGTTTACTGATATCGACGAAGCTTCAATAGCTTCTATAAGTTATAAGCAAATCCTTGTTTACACTTTTTGCCTTATTAACATATGCTTATCACTATCTGATTACACTAATAAAGTGAAAACTCTAAGTATTGAAAGGGCATAACAGTTTCAGTTTTCTCTGAAAATTTGAACCCAATACGTTGAATGGTTTCGGAGAAATTCTCTTCTAAACACTCGAAATTTTACAGACAATGTATGGCTCAATAATTTTTTGGCCACCCAGCAATTTCGCAGTTTTAGATGGCTGATATTTCCTTCAATATTGCCTCCAAGGAGCAAAAAAATTGCGCAAACTGGTCGACTTAATCAGCTCTTTCAACTTCTGCATTTAGTTCATATATATGGCCACGGCTTCTATGAGTTAAGTCGTATGCTAATGAGGAAAAATATAAGCAATGACGTCAATAAGGATTCGCCTACAGAATAAAACTTTATGAACTGAGAAGTTTTTTTTTTATTTATTTTTTTTTTATTATTATTATTAATTTTTTTTACAGAGAATCAGTTTTCAGTGTTGGATACATGTACAGTATATAGCCCCACTGTGGAGTTAGCTTTTCTTCATTAGTTATACATTTTCTAAATTTTTCTGACTACAACCGTCAGGATCCGGCACCTTTTCTTTGTTCGGTTGGTCATTATAGATTGTTTAAAGTTTTCAGGATTTATAACGGAATCTCATTTTTCGTGCCTCGAAGAAGACAGTGTTAGACGCACTATATTCTCCCTCGTATATTTGCTTAGCTTTAATACTCTACGACGAGTGGAGAGGCGGATGGAGGGGGGAGGGGTAAGTTGTGGGTTTCAGAACCTTCTTCGCTTTTCTAGGCTATTCTGAACTAAAAGAAGTTAAGCAAAAAACAAAACAAACCAACATAGAAATACAACAACAAATTGGTAGAGGACCACCATCTATCTTTCTTCGATTTCTTAATTACACATGCAAGCTAAAGTGAAAAGACCAAAAGCAACACAATCAATGGTTATTTATTCAATGAAACCTTCCAGAAGCTGTTACAGTTAATTGTCTAACAACGCCTTGAACAAATAAGTAGTAGTAGCTTAGGATCGTCCTGCTTATGAGATTCAGCAACTTTGAGGTTCACGTTTTACTCGTACCAAGAAAAAGACAGTCTGCACAGTTGATTCCAACAAAATATGAAAGGAACATTCTTTACAATACTTGTAAAAAAAAACTTGCATAACAAAGAAAGAAAATCTAACTTACCTATCAGGTTAAACCAAATCTCGATTGTTTTTTTATCTTTAAAGTTTGTTCTTTGTTTTATTATTATTATTATTATTATTATTATTATTATTATTATTATTATTATTATTATTATTTTATGTTTGTGCTCATGCACTACATTGCATGCAGTTCAATGAGCTGGACATCTCTTGTCGCTGCAGCCCTCTTACAACTTAGCTCCTTAACCGCTTTGCTAAACTCTTGCATTCTTATGGCATATATCAATGGATTGACTATAGAATTGGCATAATGTAACAACATTAACGTTCCCTTTAATTGTAAATGTGTTCCTGCAAGAGACGTTTGACTGAATATGTCATCTCGCTTAACTGCCATCCAAATACATATGGGCAGAATAGTCAGGATAGAAACTGCGGTCACTATGCTTAAGGTAACCGTCAATTTCCTTTCTGACGCAACTGCACTAGAATGCTGCGGAGGAGAGTTACTTTTGACTTTTATGGCAATGATAACGTTAGAAACAGTTATGATAAGAAGGGTAAGACAAGTGTAACATGTAAATGCATACGTAATTGAAACTAAATGGAGCGCTTGAAGAACAGACATCATGGATGCCAGAAGTGTAGTTGTAATCCAGCTGCCAATAATAACTTTGACGTAAAGCCACTTCTCAATTAAACAGTGCCTGAAGGGGAAAAGTGTGGCGTGCAACCGCTCTAAAGAAATTAACGAAAGATTGGCTTGAGAAGCAAGGGGAAATATGAGGCTCCAGGTTAAAATGATGAATTCTTGCCAACTGAAGCCATTCCCACGATCCAAATCCAGGACGAGTGTATTCATTGGTCCCGACACTGCTCCCACCAGTAAATCAGCCACAGTCAGGTTTATTATCAGATACGTAGTGCGCTTGCGTAAGTGACGATTTCTTACAAAGGCGACGAGAGTTAAAACGTTGATTATAGCTATCACAATAAATTCAGTGAGTAAAACTTTTTTCCACACATGTTTCAGATTTTCTAAAGAAGAATCCTCAGTAGCGTTACCAATCATACTTCAATAAAACTTAAACGTTCCTTCTCCTCGTGTTAATTCGTTGTAAGCTGTGGATAAGAACAAAGTAAAGAAAAAGATGTTCAGTCATTTCTTAGAGTAGAACTCTTAGAGCAATATTTCATTTCCTAGACTAGACCTTTCTTTTCAATTTATTTCAATGATTTATTCGTGTTCGGTGTGCCGGTTGTCTCGCAGTTGTTTTGAGAGACACGAGCTATGCTAGTGTCCATATATGGTCATAGCAATGCCATAAACATGTAAGTTAAAAAAAACATGAATGTTTGTCAAATTGGCCGGGCATAAAATCTTCAACCTGAAATATGAAAGGCAAAGTTTTGGAAGAGAGGTTTTTCCTTTGGTATTTTGCCAATGACGGTCTGTCTGAAACAAAAAACAAAGACTTAACTTATTAAAATTGACTACCTTATTGAACGGTAGCTCCTCTGAAATATCAACAATAAATTTACTTTCTGTGTCTAATTTCCAAAATCTTCCTAAAAGTGTTTGATCGCATGGCTATCAATCGTAAATCGCCCCTCCATTTTCTATTCCGGCTATTCTACATTTACAGAAATCTTGATATCGACGTAACAATTCGCAATGAATCTCAATAAAATAATGATTTTATGCCTTCTTTTCATAAAGACGTCAGTCCTTCAGCCGAAGAGTCCGACAAATATTCTCTGGGAAAGACGGTTACTTTAAAGTCTCAAACTCTACCCAAAAGTGTCAATTTTTGCTGTGGCGAAGTGTTTAATTTCTTGTTTCGTCTACGATGTTTGCGACGCATTTTGCCCTGTTAGTCGATCAACGCCAAACTATGTCCAAGGCTGCTTTAGTTGAAGCTTGTTCTTGTCATCGTAAAGATCTGCGAATGCGGTGAATTCTCGTTTTGATAAAATGATAATTGTCTACATGAAGTTCATAAGTGTATGTAGATTAATTTCGATCAAACATGACAACGTGTTAAAACGATATTAATTTTGTGCTAAAACATCAGCTGTGCGCATATGGCATAAGGTGAAAGCAAGAATCTGAATGGTTGTTTAATTTCTTTAGTTGTTTTTAACGTTCGTCAATTTGTAGGTTTTGATCTCGAGGATATTGAAGTTCGTGCAAATCATCGCTCACTAGATATTTGGCTGGGGAAATTGTTTTTTTTTTCTCTGAAGTAGGCGAGGATGAGTTGTTAATTAACAGTAAACCGATAGGACTGAATACGAATAAGTAATAAACAAGAAGTGTCCCAGGTATACAGACTTCTTTGTAACGCAATTTTTTTTAGCTGTATTTTTATTTAAAAGATAAATTGCTTGAATTGACTGGAAAACAATCAATCGAGGCACACCAAACTTTTCCAAAATGTATCTAAAGTATAAACAAGGAACTACTAAAAATGGCAGGTGCATAACTAAGGTTCTTAAACAATTGAGCTAAAATTAAACCATACGGTTTCCTTTAGTCAATTTTTTTGTCGTTTAGCCATCTGCATTAATAAAGCGGAGCATCGCCTCATAATTTGTTTTAGCCTCGTAGTTGTCTAACCTGCGGTACAACAACTGACTTTTGAGTCAGTTAAAACTGATGAGCAAAACGATTGCGTTTCTAAAAATATATTCTTCCCTTCCTTAAATTTTTTACTAAATGATCCAGCTTTCCATGTCACCCTGTAGCTCAGTCGTTAGCGACCGACCATGTATTATAGGAATGGGTTTGACTCACGTTCAGAAGGAAGATAGTTCTTTCTTTGAAAATCACGACTCGTGGAATACTACGTCTTTCTTTTTATTCAGTTATTTGAACACAATCGTCACTTATTGATTCGTCTCATCGCTATTTACTTAGAGTATTTTTATATAACTCAACTGAGAGGTTGTCTTCAGTAGATAACAGTGTTCTTCGTGGACTGAAATTTTACTGGAATGTTAACAGAGAAGCACGAAATAATAATCCCATGCCAGGTTTGTTTGAATGTTTCAGCCTTGCAACAGCCCAACAGCATATTCACTGGGAAACGACGCTCACAACAAACTTAATTGGAGTTTATGAAACGATCGGCAAACCCTACCCTTAAAAAGCGTGATATATTTCAGACAGAAACCATTTTACTACTTGATTGGGCTATAATAAAGAATTGCTACTCACCTCGTTTCTTGGTAACGTGAATAATGCCAACTTGGCTCCAAAACTGCCTTTAACTGATGAGACTGAATATTGCTACAAATATGCGGCTCATTTGCATCAAATTAGCTCTTCTTTCGATCAATTTTAGTAGACATGCAAATTTTCATTGGGACTGGGTATGTTTTATTTAACCCAGTCCAATCTCTTACAGCGTACGTGCAGACATCTCACATTTCCTTTTCTTGAAGCGGCGTTGTTAATAGTGTTTCACTATCCTTCTATTTCTGTAAGATGAGGGATTTAAGGCTCCAATTGGTTGCTTTGCACCTGCGCACTGTTAGTAAACGAACCAACGGATTACAAATGTCCATCTAATTTTCCAAGAAATCACGCAAACATTACGCCTAAAATACAATAAAATTACAATGCAAAATTCAACGAGAGGATAAATAATACGTTACAAGTTATACTTAAACTTGTAAGAAGGAAAACTAGAATTAGCATTCGTTTCCTAACGTAAAGGTAAAGGCAGAAGAATCAACTCCGATTGGCTTTTGCCACGAAATACTCATGATAATTTATGCGACATAATTTCTGTGGGATTTTTCAGTGACAGACGTTTTATTTCTCCCTTTCTGTTTTAGTTACTTCAGCGGTTCCTCTTAGAGTATCACAGCACGAACCATTGGAGTTGCACCATAAGCTGATTTTTGTCCAGTATAAATCAGTTAAGGTCAAGTTTGTTGACCACTTTTGAATCTCAGCGGGAAATAAATCAACAATTGTCTGAAACAGGAAGTTCCGGATATAAAGGGCCTGGCCAGGCCATTCTCACCTACATTTGGCCACCAACCATCAGAGCATGAACAACTGCCAAACAACATGTATCTTTCTACGAACCTTATCGATAAAATTGGCTTAGTTTTCAAAATAAACCCCGTGAAACAAATTAGAACTTGATATCTTATATTGTTGTGGTGATATTATGCAATTTTGAGGCATATTTGTTCAGAGGACGCTTGGGTAAACAACTTGCCACGACTGAACGGCGTCTGAACGGCGTCTTTCAATTTTACTGTGATCGACGCACCTTCGTTAGGTTAGACAAGAAACTTTATTAACTGATACATGTTATTTTTCTAAAAACTAATCGTTTTGTCGCAGGTTTTTTTTCAAACAATAATCAGTTTTCATTATTTGCTCACGTAAATCGATAGCGCCTTTTGATGTTAGGAAATCGGCGCCATATAAGATGTTTCTTACTGTAGAGGTTGGACATAGGAACGATTTTCTTAGGGGAGTCACAGTTTAATTTCTTAGAGATAGACTTTCGTAATAACTGAACATCACAGTCTGCTTTCAAATGCCATAGCATTAATAGATACACAATAATAGGATTTTCCTTAAACTGATACACTAGAGGGTAACCGTCATTATGCTTGGCCATCTGAAGGAAAACATTTGGTTACCATACTGGTTTTGCAGATATTTTGCTCAACGGTACTAAATCGAGCTTCACAGAGTTGGTTTTCAAACAGGGACTGAATAACATTTAGCAGTTACATATAGCAGCTTATAGAAACTTTGACTTTGCCTTAATGCGCAATAGAGTTGCGCACTTCAAAAGAGAGGAAGAACTTTAAATGGTTAACAACGATTGCACGGAAGCCCAAAAGTATTGTTTGGTGCAATGATACGAAGCACACAAACGTCTTAGCCGCTAGAGAGCCGGACATTATCCTGCTTGTCCCCTGAGAGAGCTAAACGCTGGTAATTAAGACTCGCCTCAGCTCTGCTCGCAGGAAGTGACTTTCTCCACTTTGTTTCTTTTGATTCTACATGGAAATCACGCAGATCGATGATCTACCTTGCGTTATTTTATAAGCGCGATACTGGATACTTGGCACTTCCCGACCCCCTCCCCCTTCTCCAGCCCATCTTTCTGGATTGGACAGACCGTGAACACTCCTTCTCCTCCGCTTTCCAACCCGTTCCCCCTCATTCTACCTCGCTCTTTTTTGAACTGCAGTTTTAGTTGTTGTTCTGGACACTTCTTACCACCCTCCCTCACATTCCTCCTGAAACGCCGACAATCTGTCTCATTTCTGAAAAGCACTACAGGTTCAGTTCAGAAAAAGACCATCTTTTAGTATTTGCAAAAGGTTAAACATTGAAATCCAGCTCAAACTGTGAAAACGAATATTTATTTAAATCACATAATAAAACGACTGCACTTTTTCCTTCCGTCCGTTAAAACGAGAAGGCAAATTGTTCACGTCAGTTTGATGTAGAAAAAATGTACAGTATTTAATTTACAAAACAGCAGATTATTCGTACTCTGATATAAAACAAGGTGATTCTTTTAACGTCGAAAGCAGAATAGACTGCATAGCAGTCTGATAACGCTTCTGGATTTCCTGGATTTCTTTTCTTGTTGGAAACTGATGAGGAGATAACATGTCATTAATTAATACATCTTATCAGAAGAAAACTACTCTAATTACAATTTACTCCGTTTACAGACGCCTATGTTCAAGCTACCGCACATTATGGGTAAGCAATATTTTATTTTACAAGTTCCTCTGCCCATTGACTTTCTCGTTATCGTTTGGCCTCTATCGCAAGGGTGGGATTGGGGCAATTCAGATTTTTTTTTTACAGGATAGTGTGAGGGAAGTTAGGGCTCGCTGTGGAAGGGTGGTATCGAAAACAGTCTTTGCTTAAAACCGAAATGACACGCGTAAATCTAAAGTCCAGTCCACACGGATGAATTGATTGATTGCTTTGAATAGTCTCGCCGTTTCTTTATTCCTCAGTTGTTTCATTCTGAGTATCCAACAACCCTATTCTTACTTTCATCAACAAAGTTTTCCTCCTCTGCACACGAAAAACAACTGAGGACTTCTCAGAACTACCATTCTCAGTCTCCTGGAAGTGAAATTTGACACTTTTATGCGCCACAAATGCGGGGAAGAAAATTAATAAGGATTTCTTTTTCGATGTTCATACAGGAACAACATGACGATTTGATGAATGACACAAATAAAAAAAAGACTTTCTGCCGTATACACTTCCAAATATTTCTGATGTATGAATGTATTCTCAATACTCACTTCCTGCAGTGGTTCAAGCACTTTCTTAAGTTCTGTCAGTTCACTGTAAGAGAGAAAACAGAAAAACGATCTTACTCACAGATTGTCCACGAAAGTATTTCAAACTAATATTAAAAATCTCTCAGTTTTATTACAATATTTTATTATGCATTGAGAATTGCAGTGTAATCCAACCCGAACTAATTACAAACTGAAATCTAATCAAGTATGACCGGCCCTTATCATTCCTTTCAGTGGGCTGGTGGAAGTTTACAAAGCGCAACAAGTTTTGCTTAGTTACGCCAGCTCTCTCAGTTCCCTACAGTCATTCTCATTTCTAAGAATATGGTTTTCGTTCCATTGATACATTAGTTTAGCTAGCTAGATTTTCTACTTTGCTGAACTTACTTTTCTTCATTGTCCAGTTGATCCTTGGCCTGAAATAGAAACCAGCAAGTTAGACTAGTAACTACCTTGGCAAGCCAAGATTACTGATCATAAATTTTAAAATGTGCGTTTCATAATGACAAGTGCAAGGTAATCGCAATGGACCTTTTTCAGAACTTGCAAACAAAGATAAGTATCTTCGTTTTCAAGCTCATCGCAATCGTGAAAAAGAAAACAGCAAGTTAGACTAATTAGCTTTGGAAAGCAGGATTACTGATGCTAAATTAGAAATGTGCGTTCGTTACGAAAGTTGTCTTTATTTCCCGAAATTTTCCATAACATGCTATTGAGCATTCTATGGAAATTTCCAGAACATTTTAAAATTTTGAGTCACGGTTTACATAATTGGTTTTAAATAGCATATATACGCTGCCGTGAATTTTAAGTTATTGAAAATGGATTCTGGAAGGGTCTAAGACCTTACTACACGACTACTGCATAAGCAAGTAAGCTTAGTGGTTTGACAGAGAGATTTTCAGAGAAATATAAACAGTGTGTCAAGAAGTCTATTCAAAGGGTTTCATGACGGAGCTGTGTGCTGATTCAAGTGTAAAATAAATGCTGTGTTTCAGAGCTGTGTGCTAAATTCTGTGTGACAAGAACCTGTGAGCTGTGTAGACTTCTAGTGTTGGGGAATAAATCTGCTTGCTGCTGTTACCGACAATCCTGAGTTCAGTCTATAAAGAACCCGCTGCTTCAACGAATATCTTAACAGCCTTTCATAATGAAAAGTGCAAGGTAATTGCCAGGGAAGTTTTGATTTCTAGGTTAATACGGCTTTGGGTTTTTCTCCCAAAGCCATTATGTAAGCGCCTACAAAATGTTCTCTCGTTTTGTGTTTGTTTTAGGTTTTTCATTGTATACGTTTTACAAGGAATAACTTCAAAATAGAATGAAGGCCATTTGGCCCGGCGCCATGCCTTCCCCACTACTCACTAAGTTTCTTATTTAGAGTCAAAGTAAAGTTTCAAACAGCAGCGACGTTTCATAGGTAACATTCCTTCTGTTCTTTCTCACCTGTTGTCGCCAGGCAGAGAATTCTTTAGCCTTTTTTGCGCCCTCTCTAAATTAATAAAAATGGTAAAAATGTATTAATTATATGCTTCAGTGAGAGTGTGAGTTTCCGGAAATTCCTTTTCATTTTGCGCAGGAATGTTTAATGTAACCGCGAAGTTGTCATCAAAATAGAAAATAATCTAATGGGTTGGAAGCATGAAAAGATTGTTTTTACCTGTTAAGCTCCTCAATTTCATCTGTGAACGACTGCGGAAACAAAAAAATAAAAAGGAAAGAAATTATTAGAATAGCGGTCACAGACGGACTGGTGATTTTAAATTGGACAGCAAGAGAAACCTAAAATAGCAAGGCAATGATTCATCTCCCGGTTGCCATCGTAGCAAAGCAACGTATGCACTTCTGCCAAGAAACAGAGGAACTCTTTTCTTCTGACAGTGACGATAAGAATACTTTTCACTCATCATGGCCTCTTTCTAAGACTCAAACGTTATCACCCTCCTCCGCCGGCAATGGCATTCACTAATTTAATCCATTTTTCCGTTCATCACATTCCTCAATCCCGTATGCCATCCATTTTGTTTAGCTCAGTGATCCAGCCAAAGCAATGTCCTATCTAAGCCTGGTTTCCAGTATTTGTCGACGCGTTGTCGAAGATGTAGAAAATTAAAGTTGGCGTCACTGCTCGAGCCAGTGCCTCCAACACAGCTCGCTTCATTTGATGCAGCGTGAAGGCTTTAAAACTAGCCTGGACCTATTTATAAATGAATTTTAAGCTCGAAAATGCCGCAGTGTCTCCGACTCCTGGTGACGTGACAAAACTCAAAAGCTTTTACAGTTATAATACCTGATTCATGTCCACCATTCTCTTCGACAAGCTCTCCATTTCCCTATAAAGCCAAACAAAGTATTTGAGCTCATCTCACAACATCTTAATATGAAACAAAAAAAGGCGAGGATTTTAAAATCTCATCAATCTCTCATTTACCTTTCCATCTCTACTTTTAGTTTCTAAGGATGTAGAAAAAAATACACAGTTTAGAATAATTGTCAAGCAACACAACAAAGATATGATTTCATGCGGGCTTCTCTTTGACAGTTGGAAGTAACGGAAAATCATTCACATTTTCAGTGTTCATAGTCTGGTTCATACGTTCGCTTTGATTAAAACAAGTTCCTCGGACTATATAGTAGTTCCTGGTTTAAATAAGGAGAAAATAATATGAAAGGATTGTATTTTTTCCGGTTAAATTCAAACTGAGTCTTAACATCTTTTACTCTACAAATATCAATTTCGAAAACATAAGGTGGTGTTAAGGGTCAGTGTCTCTAAAATGAAACCAAGTTAATCACCCCAACCAATGAACCAATCAGAACTCGAAACATGACAACTATAAGAAACTTGCATAAAGCGCGGGAAAACTGAACTGAGTCTGAGGCGAGTTCCCGATTGGCAAGATTTGTTTCCCTTATAATTTCATTAGTGGAGCGTGGTAAAGCAATATCATAGCATATGTGACAAAAGGTTTTCCCAAACTGACTGCTTACGGCTTTACTTGGGAATTATTCCTTTTTGTGTGTTGTTGTTTTCATTTACTTCTTTGCTTATTTGTTGTTGTTGATGTATTTTTTCGCCGTTCTTTCTATCTACCGAATTAAAACTTATATTTATCGCTGAAATACAGAAATAGTGTTTCATTAGTTTGAGGTCTAGAAGTTGTCTCATTTTTTATGCATTTACATAGTATATCGGTTTATTCAGCATCTAGCGTAACCACAGCAAGGTACCTCCACCCTCCTGTTTTCTTCATCCAAGGCCGCAGTCTAAAACAAATTAAACACAAAAGCACTTAAACAGTGAAGGCGAAACTTTTGTTCTCCGAAAAACTTTAACCAGAACATTTACTGTCTGCTACACAATGAGTGGAACCATTTTTCTACCCCAACTTTTGTATTTTGATTAAATCGTCGCACTTGGTTTTCTCAACATCGCTGATCTTAACACATTTATACTTTTCTTTCTACGCGATATTTCTTTCCTAAGGTTTGGAACGATTGTGGTTTCTCATGTAGTCTGCAACCGAATAGTAAAATAATTACAATTAAAAGTCATATAATTGTAAGTTAAAAGGAGACTTACAAACTGGTCGTTCTCTTTTTGAAGTTTGCTGTTCACATCCAATTGTTCCCTAAACAGAAAACAAATAGAGCTTATTCGTCCATAAACTTTAGAATCACTGGCAGTCAAAGGAGCAGTAAGACCAATGCAATCTTTTGATCAGATAAAGGAACATATTTTTAAAAAAAATATACTCACTTTTTCATCTCTTCGTGATGATCAAGTGCTTCCTGCACTTTGGAGACCTAAATAAGAGGAAATGAAATGAGATCAAACCACTCAAGCAGTTTTGAAGGGTGTTTAGAAATTATGAATGATCCCCTATATCTTTGGTTTGTCTGCCTAAAACATGATGAATTTTTTTCCTGAATATGTAACTCTATGATTTCTTTTGCCTTAACGTATAACTTTGATCACGTGACCAAAAAATTAAAATTTCGTAAATCAGCGATACGGCGGCGAATTTTCTTTATATAGATAACTGAATTAGTGTTTTCGAAGCAGATTTAAAATATTGAACATTCTACGTTTGGAATGACTGTCCTCAAGTTTTTAAATTATAGAAATTAACAATCGAAAATTGAATTGTGGACTAAGAAATGACCTTTATCCTGACAATTTTTTTCTGAATAACGATGAACGATTATTCCAAACGTGAAGCGATGGAGATATTTAATCTTTATTAGAAACGCGTTTTGTTTAATGTTTTCTCTTAAAACCGTCGCCTGGCTGTCAAATCTTTGGTTTTTTTTTTCACAAAAACGATCACGTGACATGTCACGTGATCTATAGCACTACCTATTATGCTTAGAAATTTTAAGAATGATAAGATCTTTTTATCTGCCAAATTTCGGTTCAGTGCCATTGAATTTGTTAAACTTATCTCGAATAAACCATTTTTCAATCAATCAATCAAGAAACCTATCCATTAATCAATCAATCAATCAATCAAGAAACCTATCAATCATCAATCAATCAGCTATTGAACCAATCAATCAAACGAAGCAAGCAGCCTGTAACATTCATTCATTCATTCATTCATTCATTCATTCATTCATTCATTTATTCAATCAATCAATCAATCAATCAAGCAAGCAAGCAACCTATCAATCAATAAAACAATCAGCCGTCCAACTAATCAATCAATCAATCAACAAGCCACTTAATATATCAATAGATAAGCATGGCAGTGAGTGGATAACTTCAATAAAAACCATTTCCTTCTTTACGGATTAATGTTGCACGGAAATATGAACTTTATATAAGAGTTCAAGCGTCAAAGCTCCACATTCTCAAGCAAAACGCGTCCACTTATTAACAGGCCTCTTGCATTTAAACGTGACTTTGCAATTTTGGGTCACGTGACTTCTAAGTGCAAGGAACTTATTTCTGTTTTAGTTTGTATAAACCCACCTGCTCTTTGCAGCTTTTTCCTTCACTTTTCATTTGTTTTAGTTCACTATACGGAAAAGAGGTAGAAAAGTATTAGCATAACGTTTTAGGTAATGGCTGACGATAAACTATTACTCGGTAATCTTAACAAACAGATATAAAACGAGAGAAGGAAAAAAAGAGAATCAATAAAGCGATTCCTGCAAGTGATACAAGCTTCTAACAGTATTTACGTTATCAACATAAATCCGTTTTCAAGATTTCAACCTGAGGTTATTCCCCATGCTCCTAACAAGGTTACCATTTCGTCTTTTCCATTTGAATTTATTAACAAGCCATACTATGGCACGTCAAGTTTTGTATTCACCTATAAGTAGTGCAAATCGAGATATAAAATTAACCAGAGAATATAACTTGGTGTTCAATATATTTACCTCTCCATCTGCTGCCTCGTTTCCGGGACGGTCTGTTGATCGAGTGAAAAAGAAAATAAGAAAAAAAAAAGGAAGAAAAGCTTTAAAGGTGGGAAGTACTGGATGAACGATTTTAGTGCTGTAGTGAAGGATCTATGTAGATGGGGTGGGGGGGGGGGGGGGGGGGGGAAGGCGATAAACTTTGAATTTAACCTGCAAGGGAAGACGCTTTTTCTGGCACAGACAAACACAAGAAACAAGTTTACTTAAAGCAGAGGAAAGCGAACGATTTACGACCGTGTGAAATAATTAAACAAACCTGGAAACTTTCGTTCACTTCATCTAAAGAGGCCTTTCGCTGTTCCCTCTATATCAAAACAAAAAACGATCAATAAACAATGTGCCAATCTGCTTTGGAGTTATTTTGAAATGACTATCGTGAAAGCAATCACAAAACAAGTCTTTTTGTATATACGTATTGAAGCATATTGAAATACGTGTATATACTCTGTGCAAATGCTATTAGTCTGCTGATTGGCCAGCCCTTCGAGCTATGGGATTTATGGGAACACGTTTCCAATTTTTAATGTTTTGGATCAACATAATAACTAATCTGATCAACAACCATTTGGTTTATTCTCAGAAGAACTTCATGAACTAAATTTGTTCGAATAAAAGTTGAATATGAAACTTAAACTAAGAAAATATAACAGTATACTTCAGCGTAAATGACATCATCAGGTACCTCTTGCTTCTTTTCTTTTATTTTTCGGACCAAATTCTCAATATCCCTGCAGATAAACAGAAGTGCATACTTTAAGAAGGTGCTTTTTTAAAATTAAAACTGACCATGAAAATAAACATTTCGCGAGGTTTGGAAAATTCGTTCTAGTTTTGCTGCAATCATCCAAAAAAGTATGCTGAGTTAACGTTTAACACAAACAAGAGACCCTGTAGTTCTGGGTAATAATGCCATGTATAAATAAAATATTAAATAACATGGAGTTGTCATACAATATTTTCAATTTGTGATTCTAAACATCTAGAGCTACGAAAATAAATATTAAAAACGTACATACCTCTTGACTTCATTTTTTTTTCTGCAATAAAGAAGGGGTTATTAGTGATGTAATAAGTTCTGTCACTGATTGCTGTCAGTAACAAAATAATGATAAAAATAAAAATATAAATAATAATAATAATAATAATAGTAATAATAATAATGATAATAATAATAATTATTATTAGTAGTAGTAGTAGTAGTAGTAGTAGAAGTAGTAGTATAATAATTATAATAATGATAATAATTATAATAATAATAATAATAATAATAGTAATAATAATAATAATAATAATAATAATACTAATAATAATAATAATGATAAGAATATGATGATGATGATGATGATGGTGATAATGGTGAAGATAATGATGATAGCGATGAATTTGTGATCATATGATCAGCCCATGAACTTTCCTAGAAAGAAGCACAACGCGACGCAATAGCACTTTTACATTTTTCATTGAAAATAGTCAACCATGAATGATCTCCTCCCGTTATCTCTCTGCAACTCCTTCTTTAATGGAGTAAGACAATGCAATTGAAAGACATATGCTTTATTAGTTCATTGTCGTTCTGCAATAAAGTAGGACTTGATGTAATAAGTTCAGACAATTAATTTTCAAAACCTTTATAGTATAACTTTGGAAAAACACTTCCACTAGTAATTATGATGATGATGATTCGGTTTGGTCACGTGGTGATGGTGTGTGACAATGACAATGATTAACATGGCAATGGAATGATTTCAGGATAATCAGGATGATAATGACAATGACGACGATTAAATCAATGATTTTGTCTGTTATGATGATGAACGAAATAAAAAGATGATTACTTGTACCTTTAAAATTAATCGAGAGTTTGCTTGTTGGAAAGGCAAAGAGGGCCTTCTTTTCTGTTTTTAAAATTTAGGGAAATTACCTCTTCTTGATCAACATTGTCGTCTTCGACTTTCAGCTCCTGAAGTGTCCTAGAAAGAAACACAAAGTAATACAATAACACTTTTATATTTTGTAAAGAAAAATAACACATGATAACTCATCCCGTCCCGTTATCTCTCTCTAAGTTATCAGAAGACATTATTTTAAGTTTTGTTGTATTATTGCAGTGAACACTTACCCGTGGAAGTCGGTGTTTTTTTCTTGTAACAATTTTAAGTGAGCCTGTTGACAGATGAAAGATACAGTTATATACAAGTGACCTGAAGGAATAATGTCTTGAGTTCATTCCCAACACTTGCACAGAAACACCTAAAATTCCCAACACTAAAATTGAACAGTTCCTAATTCCATCTTTCATCAACCAACATATACAGTGTTTACCCTCAACCCCTCCAACCCCCCCCCCCCCCTATGCCAACTTTGGCCCTGCTCTCATTCCTAATCTCCTGAGTCCTTTTATACTTCACTATCCCTCAACCCTTGTCTCGCTGTCTCTTTTCTTTTGCTCTCAACCGTAATCTCCATTTCTTGTTTTTGTACGATTTCTAATCTCCTGATTCCTTTTTTGTTTCTCACCCCTTATCTCCCATAACTTCGTCCTCCTTCCCACGTGACTCCCCCTCCCACTAATACCCCTATCCCCTATTCGTATCCCTGATTCCCAGTCTCTTGTTTCCTTGCATTCCCCCTGAAAACTCGTATTCCTCCTAGTTAATGGCCTCAAATTTTTGCATCTTTTTCCCTGTAGACACAATACCCCACTGATCACCTTGTTCTTCGTTTAAATGTTTTATCCCACGGTTCCCTCTTTTATCCCTGTTCCGGCATCTATTCCCCAGTTCCATGGTTTTGTCGCTCTTATTCTCACTTCTTTTGGTTTCCCCATAGATCATCGTCCCCCCTTCCCCTGTTCCTTACTTTATCCCTCTGTTCATTCTCTTCCCCCTGTTCCACCCTTGTCTCTTAGTTAACCCTGCTATCCTTGTTTTCACCGTTCTCCCTCCAGTTTGTTTTTTTGCCCATTTTCCATCTCCTTATTCCATCATTCCCCCATTTTACCCAGTTCACACCATTCTACCAGCCCCCATCATTTGTTTATTTTTTGAGAGAAAAAAACCAGATTCCCATCTGTCTAAATTTCAAACCTGAGCCTTCTCTTTTGCGGCCTGAATTTTTTTCTTGGCTGCAGTCAACTGCTTATATTTCATGCTGCAACAAATGTAAAAGAAATAAGGATAATGAATGTAATCTGCCCTTAGACTTAGCAAAAACGCCATAAGAAAATAATTACCTAATTATATTTACTTAGAGCCCTTGACTAGAGAAAGATCGGAGCCTTCGAAGGAGAGCCTTTGAAAATACTTACATTCGAGCATTGCCAGAGATTTTCATAAATCGGCCGATTTTCGTCCATTCCATTTTTTCGAATTCCTTTCTCATATTTTGTCCAAATGGGCTCGATCAATCAGTAGGTATAAAATTCTCTATACTAATACGAAAGCTTAGATTTGTTTTTTGTGCCTCCAAAACACCTCATCACCTGCTTTTAGTATTTTACAATGTAAACGGTTGGAGGAAGCAATGAGGCGAGTTTCAATTGGCACCTGCTACACTGTTCTAACTTAGAAACCTTTAGCTTAACCTTATGTGGCTCTGAACGACCCTATCGCCTCTTCTAGAAGATCTTAACACTACACACGCTTAGCGAAGGAAAAGAGACGGTTTGCTGTTGGCTCTATGTGGTCTGTCCGACTGATATATAAACACCGTGTTGTATTTTAATTTAAAAAAATGATTAAAACAACAATCGCTTACTCTGTTTCTCTGGTCATCAATTTCAAGTACTCTTCTTTTGACTTTAATTTCTCTTTTAACTTCTAAAAGAAAAATGGAAAAAAGAAGGAAAATGAACGAACGAATCAATGAACGAATGAATAACAAGGCTATCGGCGATTTCATGAATAACAAAGTAAGCTTTCGCTTTGCAATAATTATCAAGTTCAAATTATTTATTATTAAATCCTATGAAAATACGGAAATCTGCACTTGCAACTCAGTAGTTAGTCTCCTAAATTTTACAAAAAATCAGGAACATGTAAAGTATTGTCTGATTAAGTAGATATTAAGTTTTTATCATTCCAGTATCGTTAGAATCTCTTTTAGCAAATCGCTCTCAAATCTTGTCATGAAATATCCGCCTCTCTTTAAGAGCGATTCAGTCTGATATTTTCTTATGAAATTCAATTCTCCTTTAAACATTTCAAATAGAATTTCCCTCAGGATCACAGGCATTGCTCTTACTATTTTGTGGCTGATGACAATTTAAAAATCGTCAAAAGCAAGAAAATAAAGTTAGTGCATTTCTTTTTCATTTTGAAGAATTTTTCTTCGCAATGATAAAGAACTTTTGTCCGCATCTCTCATTTTTCCTTTTAATATATCACAGTGTATTACTTTATTTCAGTTGCTGATGACAATTTAAATTCTTCTTCGTTTCGACGAAATTTTCATGGACGTGGAGAAGAATTTTTGTCACCATTTCTTATTTTTCTATTTAATACATCGTAATGTACTTACCTCATTTTCACGCTCCTGGTGTTTCAACTTTCTCTCCATCTCGAAGAAATTATTTCTTCGATCTAAAATAAAAGCAGATTTTATTGCTTTTAGAGTCGCCTTATGGACTCTTCCAATTTTTGTTCCCGATACTTAGCAAACGAAAGCTATTTAAGCCAATTAATATCGGTCGGCCAGGTATTACATCTTTTCTGGAATTTCCCCCAAAATGCCAACACTGGCATGCTTATCTCACTCCCCCCCCCCCCCCCCCCCCACCTCCCCAAGTTTTGTGCACAATTTGTTTTACTATAAATCGACTTTTATTGATTTTGAAAACTAAAATGTTGACAACTTTTCATGATTAAGTAAAACGTCGTACTTATTTGCGCGAAAAGCTGCCATTAGTTGTTATGAGAGACATTTGAAAAACATTCTTCTCAGAAACAAAGAATCAAGAACTCACAGGCTAACTCAGTGTCGATGACAAGCTGAATGGTCAACGGGAATTGGAAAAGTAAGAGAGTCTGTAAAAATGAAAAGCATTAAGAAGCTATTTTGTGGCTTTTTATTGATAGATAATTTTTTTTTTGCCACTTAAGTAAGATTTGGCGCTTTTTACTTTAATGAGTTCGAAAACTCCGAGTAGATCTTCTTATATCACCGACTTAGGAAGATTTACTCATCGAAATAACCATTGAAATGACTTTATATTTATTATTTAACTTAAAAGTTTGGGGTTACCAGAAAGCACCACTAACTTTTTGTTGACAATGGTACACAATATTGGCGCGCTAAACTACGCGTACAACTTAGTTACACGCGTCAGATTACCAAACAAAAATTTCACAACCATTTAAGAGAACAATGTAAAAAATATGTTAGTTTGTAAGAACCTGTTGCAGTTTAATGAAACGTTAAAGTTAAATCGATACAAAAACCACTTCCACAGAAGGACTGAAGTGCCAAGATAGATTCTTTGTAAGGCTTGCATCTCCGCGCGTGCAAAGGGGAAAGATTTGGAAAGTTGCGAGAAAATTTCTTACGCGACAAGACGCGACTCGCATTGGGCCATTTTCAATGACCAGTCAGATTGGAGAACATGATCGATTTCACCAAATGTTTTCTCCAAATACAAACATCTGGGTACGAGATTAGGGTTTTTATTCACTGCGTTGCTTTCATCAACATTTTCTGAAATCTCCGAGTAAATCTCCGTTATGACGTCAATCTAAATGAGATTTGGAATTCGATGCGCGCGACTCTTCTAAAGTTCTAAGCATTCTTGAAATGACGTAATAAAAAGATTTCTTAACCTCTACCGTAACCATAGCAGGCGTAAAAAATAAACATTTGAAAACAAGTAAAAACTTTTTGCACCTTTCCATAAATGTATATTACTCCATAAAATATATCGTTTGAGTTTCTTACACCCGTCTTTCTTTAAAAACGTGTGAAAGTTATGCGATGTATTGAATTGGAGTCAAAAACAAATTTTGCAGTGGTGTAGTTTTTCTGCGCTTATCACAAAATAACTCCTGAACACATTGCGTCCCTACTGTGTTTTAAAATTCTTAGTTAACGCCCTTCAGGATTAATGATTTCGGAAATGTTATGTTCGGCAACTGTAAGTTGGCGAACAGTGCAGCGAAAAAGTGCATGGCGGAGTTTTTATTCCTACAGGATCCGAATGAATTGTTGGAAGCGGGCGATCAAGGAAAATCCACAAATGAAAGCGCAAACTGAAATCCTTTAACATATGACTACTTAAAGTTTGATTACTAACCTGGTGGACCGCCAGAGGCCATTTGCTTGTCACTTTCTTTATATATCACGCTGTAAACTGAGATTTCTGAGTCGCTTTTCCAATGTTTTCCGAAAACTCCGAGTAAATTTACCTTTATGACGTAGCGTAATTTTAAATGCGCGCGCCAAGTCTGGTTTAGTGCGCTATAGCGTTCTTTTTGGTCAGCAGCTTTTTGATTGAAGAAACAACTGATCTTAATATTCTTGTCATCATAAGCTCTAGAAAAATTGCATTTCATCTGAGTAAAGTTTGTTTAAATATGCGATCAGGCATTCTTTTTTCGGGGAGCCCGAAAGTGTGGCAGCGCTAGAGTCGGCGGTGGAGACCCTCGCGCTGCTAAACTTTTCCGCTCCCCCGAAAAAAAGAACCCTGATGGCAGGTTAAGTTTTTTTTAAGTTTTCTTATATCAACTCAAACTACACTTAGTGTGCAGCAGCTAGTCTCGTAGTTGTTACAGTCGTTTTCTTCTATTTATTTCGTTAAAATGTCTTTTGAAAGTGGTCCAGTCAGGTGAGAATTGTTGAGTCACGTGACCAAACGTTTCTTTGAATCCCAAGGGAAAACTAAGGGCACAAAAAATGAAGCCGTTCGCTGCGCACTTTGAGCGGACCAATTGTCAATAATCGGGGTAGATGTGTTTCCAGTCTTATAGCCGATGGTGTCCCAAGGAGCTCAATGATCTGTACCCATGAGGCTACCGTTCAGCCTGAGTAATGTGATACTTGCACTTGACTTTCTACGAATAAAACGGTTTACACAAATGATTAGCAATATGGATAGTCAGGGGTAATCCTACAGACTAGTGAAACTTGGCCTGTAGCTCAGTTGGTTTTGGGGTATAAAGAGGATTGCTAATTCATCCTGGGAACTTTTTCTTTTAGAAATAATGATCAAGTATCAAGTACTTTGATATTTGCTGGTTCCATTCTATTCCATTCCATTCCATTCCTGCATTTGCAGCAAATGGAGAAAGTCGTCTTCAGGACGAGGTTACTCGCACCAGTGCCTTTTCTGCATTCAAGATGGTGCCTTTCAAAGTGCATTTCTCTTCTCTGGAGCTGGAGGTCACGACATCTTCAACTTTTAACTGCTTTCTGGAGGTTACAAAAAACAGAGGCAAATGCGTTGGAAGGCTGCGAAACGCTGACCGGCTCTGCAACAGTAGAAAGCCGCCATGCTTCCTTTCGAACATATCCCCAGGGCAAAATGGAGCTGGAGGGATTACAACAAAACCAAAGGATTTACTAAACTGTACAAACTGATCGACTGGTGATTCGCGGAACATGTCCCCATTTTCAAGGAAGACATGAAAAATGGCGTTGCGATTGTAGATGTTCTTGATCCATATAATTATAAGATTTTTGGGAAAGTGTTCCATGGAAAGGGAAAGTACCCTTGTTGCCTTGGAGACAGTCTATGACATACAACTGGGTTGATCACCGTAAACGAACCAGCCAAGGTTTCCCATGCGTGCCCCAGTAAAAATAAAGGCGTGATCACGCCGTGATCACGGGTGTGATCACAGGATGTGATCACGCCGTGATCACGCGTAAAAACTTTTTACGCGTGATCACGGCGTGATCACGGCCGTGATCACAGAAAAACCAGAATCACGCCTGAATGGCTGATGACCGTGATCACTCCCTTAAAATCACGGTGGCATGATCACGCACTTTTTCAATAGAGGAATGAATTTCGAATTGAACCGCTTTGAAAATAAGCAAATTATCTAGTATAGTTGACAAGCGTAACAATTTATATTAGTACAGTGCCTTAACACCGGGCTTAACATTATAAACATAGCAGTCTGCAGTAAAAAGTTGTTTTGCAGCACGTAAGTTTATTTATTTTTGTGTACAGAATAAAAATGAACACCACACGGGGCAGTCTGTTGCGCAGTGGAACAAGCTAAAATAGTATACATTTTGACAAGTTGAGAACTTCAAACAAGTTTATTAAACGTGAACTAATATTTTTCATCTTGGTTTAGAAGAATACTAACCGGGAATCACTTAAATTCTAAAATCATCGTTATTATATTTTTATGTGATCGTGTTGCTCACCTCGATAATTGGAACGTTCTTCGATATTGACTTTCCCGTCTATAAACGTGGACTAAAATTGACAACTTGCAAGAATCATTTCGCTTTACAGCAGACCAAAGAAGTCCTCAGAGTTCTCGATCAGAGTACATTTATCGCGATGAACTTCAAACATCCAAGCGGCAATACACAGTCGGAGACAATCCGAAGGAACAGTCTGTTGTTTACAAAACGGCCGGGTGCAGATCTTCGCTTCAGTAAAGCAAACATTAAACTGTTTCCCAAAGTGATAAGAGAAGATACTTCGCATTGAAAACGTTCCCGCTCTTCTAAGTCAAATTACCAACGGTCAAGTTTATTTTCAGGACAATTTTTGTAACGCGATCGGGAAGAGGTAATTCGAAACAGGTTAATGACATTTGGCCAATAAGATAACGCATATGTCTCAAGAGACCTTAGCTTGTAGATAAAATTCCGACACGCACGTGTCACGGAATTCGGAGAAAAGGCGCTATTTTTCTCGAAACTGAAGTTAGAGTCGTATCTAATGGAAATATTTTTCAGTGCTTCGTCGGGAACATGCAAAAAAGCAGCCTTGAGTTTTCGCCTTGGATCGAGTAAGTGAAATGAATCAAGCATAGAAGGCAACATATGCTACAACGACTATCAGGATTGAATTTGCATTTGATCGTCAAAATGTAAATATTCATTCTTAGTCGTTTAAAAAGCTGCTATAAAATGTTGTACAGGACTGATGAACGGAGAAAAAAAAAAACGCGTGAAACCATGAAACCTGTGAGTTAAAGATTGAACGACACGCAGTAAAGAAAGATTCAATTGTCCCGAGTTTTAAGCGCGGTAAGTGTGCCCGCTATAACTGATTATTGAACCACATCTTTAATTTACTAGAATAAAAGATTTTTTTACTCCATTTGTGTTACAGATATTTTGGACCATTTGAATGAGATTTATATGCAGTTTGGTTGTTTTTGTTGTTCAATTTTACTCTAATGAATAATGTTTGGACAGTTAAGCCATCACCGATCATACGTGATCACGCCATCACTGTAGAGAATCACGGTCACTGGAGTGATCACACCGTGATCACGGGTGTGATCACTCCAATCACGCCTTGTGAAGGCGTGATCACGGTGAAAGGAGTGATCACGCCCGTGATCACGGGCGTGATCTGTGATCACGCTGTGATCACAAAATATTTTTACTGGGGTGTTCATATTGTGAGTATTAAATTCTCTGTTTTAATAATATTAATTTTTAGCCATGCACAGAGGAGCAGGGGCACTCAGCAAACCTTTCTGTGCTTTGGGAGATGAGAGAGCTCCTGTTACATTTACTGGTGGTTTGGGCCTGTTCCAGTCACCGCTCCACTCATGTGTGGAACCTGATTGATAAATTAAGTGCGACAAATGAGCAGCATCTGTATCGGTTTGATATGGCAGGTTTAATTTGGTATCACAAACACTGTTTATTTTTACAGGGTCTGCTGCATTGTGCGACACTGGAGCAGCAGCTGATTCAGACGCTGCTCCTCTCATATATGTGCTGAGCTTAATGCATAAATTACTCATTAACAAAATGTAGAGTGGCGGTCACTGGTTAAAATGATGCTTTTTTAGCATATTAACAACAAAACTACTAAGTTACAAATAAATGCACTCTGTAAATAATTATTGAAAGAGAACCGGCTAAAAAGAGTTGAGAAATGAACTTTAAAATTAAACTGTCAAGTTTTTACAAAGGATGTATGGCTGGTGGTAGCTCTTGTCACCCAGTCATACATTCTTTGTAAATTTCACAGTTTTTAAAGTAAATTTCCTGTAGAATATTTCACACAGATATTCACCCTGATTACTGGATGTGACATGTTCTTTTAGTTTATTATGTCCCATTTGTTCATAGCGTACTGTTTCATAATTATATGCTAAATTATATGAGGGAAAATGTAAACAAGGAGGCCAGCAAAGATTCTTCTATTTTGAGGGTTGTTAAACTGCAGGAGGCTTGTGGACCAGATATTATGCAACACAACAACACACAACACAGTTTATTAAACACAACAACACACTTTTTTTAAAAACAGAGTTACAAGGGAAGGGAAACGCTGCAAATGGTCCACAGAAAGTAAATAAATTTATGTCCATTTCATTTAAGAAATTTAAACATTACATTTAATATTTTATTTAATTGTGTGCTCTTTCAGATAATATCACATTTTCTTTTTCTAGAGTATGCCCATGTCATTTACCAAAAAAATTGAATCAATCAATCAATCAATCAATCAATCAATCAATCAATCAATCAATCTATCTATCTTTATTTGTTCACAAGAAAAAAAGTAAAATACAAGATTTAAAATACAAGAAATATGTACAAAAGTGCAATGTACAATTATTATCATAGCAAATAATCGTAAACTGGATATTAATTAGTAACAATTACTACTTTCAATAATTGGGAGGACATTGGTTCAACTACTGTTGGGAGGACTTGCATTTCCTCTTCTGAATATGCCTGTCACTGAATGACAAAAAACATTGATCATTTATTCACTTGGTTTAAAACAAGGCATAAGCCTATTATCACCCCCAGCAAGATGTAGACTGGAAATAAAAGGCCTTATCGGGCCTTACTTTCCATTTTTACTGAGCCACACAAATAGGCTAAGGACACCAACGTGAAGCATGAAACATGACTGTGAAGCTCATGAAGAGTTTACATCTTGTGCTTTGCTGCTCAGAAAAATAGGGCGTATGAGGCATAATGTCTGTTATTTGCAGAATACTTACATAATCACAATCGTAATCATAATCATTTTAGACATTTAAAAGTAGTTACATTTCTTATATAGCATTTTGGCTATAAGGTATTACAGTCAAAATACCCCTCCCTCCCCCCCCCCCCCCCCCCCCACTGCCATAGGCTTGCCAGTCATTTTACATTTGAGCACTACTATTGGTTCTAAACACAACATTTACTCTTCAAAGTTTTGAGTGTTACTTATAAGCTTCCCCATTCTTTTTTTCATGGGAGCACCCCAACCTAGGGTCCAAAATCTCCATGCATACATGTATGTAGTTATTAGTATGAAAATTTCCAGCTGGCAGAGTTTCCCTTTTTTATGACCATGCAGATGTCGGTAATTAGTACAAAACATGAGAGGTACAGGTGTAGTTTCTTACGTGATTAATAGTGCAATTATCATAGTGCAACAGCTGAGCCTTATAAAAGTTTAAGCAATGTTATATATACTTTTTTAATTTTTCAGATATTGGGACTTTCACATTTGATGCTTGACTGGGGTCGTATGAAGATGCTCCGAAACAGGAAGCCCAAAAATTCACTTTGCAGGTGTAAAACTTTTTAAAGCTTCTCCACAAGCTCATATGCAATCTAACAAGCACAATTGCTGGGAAATACATAGACACGCCATTGTTCATTCTAGATGTTCCTCAAGTGTGGTGATGCTGCTTTTGAAATCAGCCAGGAGTTTGCTGACAAGGAAATGAAGGAACTTAAAGAGATGGAAGACAAGAAAATTAATTCATTGAATGTTTTTCAAGGTGTGTATACCAGGGAGCAGCATGTACATGTAGGTTAAAGGAAAAGTAACCCTTTATCAGTCCCCTTCCCTCCACCCTTGTTTCCTTTTCCTGATAGGGGGACCTGATAAAGTTTTGTGTCTTCTGGATCAGTTGTCGTGTATTAAATAAGTCAGAGTAATGAGTCTGAAGTTTTCCTGGGTTTCGACAAAACGCTGACCCCCGGGTCAGCTGACCCCCTACTGACCCCCAACTGACCCCATAACTGACCCCCTCAAAAAATCACAGCGAAAAACAAAAACATGTAAAATTAAAGTTATAAAGTTAACCTGCAAGATGAAACAGCGCAAATGACGAGTGAGTTACCACTCAATTTAACGTTTGACTGTTGACTGTTGTCACGAAACAAAATCTGGAGACAATTCCCACGGTAAAATACAGCAGAAATAGATTCCAGGTCTCGCTCTGGTTCGCTATTCCCGCGCTGACGGATTCCCTCGCTGACGATGTCGGGTGAGTAGTTTATTTTGATTTATTTATTTAGTTTTCAAAATTTCTCCGTAAATTTTTTACAGCCCTCATTTTCCTACTTTTTTAGGGAACTAAGTCGTCTCACTGCTGCGAATGGAAATCGAGAGAGAGCCCTGAGCATGCAAGGCTGCTGTTAACCGTTTCTTATTTTGCATTTTCCTGTTACTTTACAGTCAACCCAGGTCACGCGTGATTTGAACGGAGTTTTGAAATTTACATGTCAGTTTTGACAATCGCCAACGAGATTTCAGAGTTCCCGTATAAATTTCCTTAGCTAATGGACGGTATAAAGCTATGAATTTTGCTTTACATGGCAAAATTGAATATTTCAAGAATAACAGTTGTTTCCCAAGTATTTTGAATCTTTTTTTTTTTTTTTTTTTTTTTTTCAGTTAATGCGTCTTTTTAGGAACGATTTCCAGAGAAATGTCCAACATTCCATTCACACGTCGGACATTACAAAGAGAGATTCGAATGTTCATTTCATTCTTGGAAATACTGTTCACGCGTGACCTGGATTGACTGTAATAGTGTTTACATACACTCGATTGCAAAAACGTTGACACCTAAAAGGCATAAACCATGAACGATGAGACCCAACGGCTTTTGGGTATACTGTTAAAAAATTGGCCCTTATTGGCCTACTTGACACTTTACAGTGTAAGGAAAGCTTGGACAGTTTCCATCATTCAGAATAGAATATTAAGTAAATTTAATACACTTATACCCATGAATAAAGCCATTGGGTCTCATCGTTCACGGTTTATGCTTTTTAGGTGTCAACGTTTTTGCAATCGCGTGTATACACATTTGTGGTCAAATGACGCATAAACGTAAAGTATTAGGAATAGCTTATAACAAAAACGACGGATTGTTTGACCTTGTTGTACTTTTGTCCGACTGCCACAGTTCGCCTGGCTTCCTTGTAATACAATTAAGAAACGAAAACAATAGTCGCTCCTGTCAGAGAACTGACTTTCGAACATGTTTCGATCATCGGCTTTTGAAACTTACTGAATTACCTAGTGGAACTGGGATTTTTTTTTTCGAACAGACGCACGATTCTTTGTTTGATAAATTTAAAAATCTTTCTAGCGGCGATTTTGGCAACTTGAATGATCGTCAACTTCATGATGATAAAGCTCTTTCAAACTATTTTGGTCACAATGAGAACTGGGTGCATCGGAACGTTGGTTTATGGTGAGAAACAGGTGTATCCGTTCCTCATAATTTGCGTTGCATTCCGTCATCTTGGAAATTTCAGGTTGGTTTATAACTTTAATTTAACATTTTTTGTTTTTCCCTGTGATTTTTTGAGGGGGTCAGTTAGGGGGTCAGTTGGGGGTCAGTAGGGGGTCAGCTGACCCGGGGGTCAGCGTTTTGTCGAAACCCAGTTTTCCTTTAGTTTGTGGTGTCAGGAACTATCCATTGTATACAGTTTCCCACCCCCACAGAAAGTCATTGAAAACTCTGAGGGGTGGGGGAGGGTTCGTCAAAAGGCATTTGAGGTTTAAAAAGGAAAATATGAAGGCAAACTGGAGTGACATCAGGTTGCTCACGGTTAATTCTGATTGGCCCATACACAACATTGCATTCTTGTTGAGAAATGTTTTATTGACTCGTTTTCTCTCTCTCTCTCTCTCTCTCTCTCTCTCTCTCTCTCTCTCTCTCTCTCTCTCTCTCTCTCTCTCTCTCTCTCTCTCTCTCTCTCTCTCTCTCTCTCTCTCTCTCTCTCTCTCTCTCTCTCTCTCTCTCTCTCTCTCTCTCTCTCTCTCTCTCTCTCTCTCTCTCTCTCTCTCTCTTTCTCTCTCTCTCTCTCTCTCTCTCCCCTGCAGTTACCCAAGCAAGCACCCATTTATACAACTTGGTGAGAGAGAGAAAATGACATAACTTGGCATCATTCAGTTTCAATTCAAATCAATTCAATCTTTATTTACACAGGGTTAAAATTCATCCGGTTCGATACAACATTACAAAATTCCAAATTACTCCAAAATTCCAACATACTCATCACTGTAAGCAACTAACGGCATCTTCATGTAGCACACCATAATAGCTAAAATGCACAAAGGTGCCTTATTGAATTCCAAGCTCTGTAAAATTACCCAGAAGTTGTCCGCTCCCCTTTTCAAGGCTCCCAAAACAGTTTAGTAAAAAATAATAATAATAATAATAATAATAATAATAATAATAATAATAGAAAATAAAAAAAACTAAATCGGTGGAAGACCACTTACGATCGTCCTTTGATTTCTTAATTACAAATGCAAGCTATACAGTGAAGAGAACAAAAGTAACACAGTCAATAGTTCTTTATTCAAAGAAACCTCCTAGAAACTCTTCCTATTGATTGCCTAATAACACAGTGAACAAATATTTTGATCCACTAGTTTACAATCGTACTGTTAATGAAATTCAGCAACTTTAAGGTTGAAGGTTTACTTGTACCAAGAAAAGACAGTCACTGCACAGTTGATTTAATTCAACAAAATATGAAAGGAATAACCTTTACAACACTTGTTAAAAACTTACATCAAAAAGAAAAAAAAAGAAAAAAAAAGAACTGTTTAATTATCAGGTTTAGCTAAATCTCGATTGTTTTTAACCGGTTTTGTTTTTTGGTTATTGCTTTTATCTTCGTGTTCATGCGCTACATTGCATGCAGTTCAATGGGTTGGACACCCCTTGTCGCTGCAGACTTCTTACAAAGCTCCTTAGCAGCCTTCCTGAACTCTTGCATTCTTATGGCATATATCAATGGGTTAACGATAGAATTAGCATAATATGACAACAAGAACGTTTCGTCTATTTGAATGAATACTGCAGGAGACATGTCATTCAATATGTATTGTTCAATTATCATCAAAATGGTTAAGGGCAGTATAGTCAGGAAAGAGACGACGGTAACTATGCTTAAGGTTACTGACAATTTCCTTTCTGAGGCAACTGCACTAAAATTCTGCGGAGGAGGGTTACTTCTGACTTTTTTGATAATAATAACAGAGGAAACAGTTATGATAAGAAGGGTTAGGGAAGTGTAACATGCAATTGAATACCAAATTAACACTAAATCAAGCTCTCCAAGAACAGACATCATGAACGCCAGAAGCAAAGTTATCATCCAGCTTTCAATGACAACTTTGAAGTAAAATCTTTTGTCAATTAAACAGTGCCTGAAGGGGAAAAGTGTGGCGTGTAACCGCTCTAAAGAAATTAACGAAAGGTTGGCTCCAGAAGCTAGGGGAAATATGAGGCTCAAGGTTGAAATTATGAGTTCTTTCCAGCTGAAACCATGTTTGTCATAGAAATCTAGGCAGAATATTTCCAATGGTACCGTCACTGCTCCCACCAGTAAATCAGCCACAGTCAGGTTTATTATCAGATACGTAGTGCGCTTGCGTAAGTGGCGATTTCTTGCAAAGGCGAGGAGAGTGAAAGCGTTTATTATAACTATCACAATAAATTCAGTGATAAAAACTTTTGACCAGGCATTTTCCAGCTTTTGTAAAGAAGGATCTTCAACATCGTCATCAGTCATGCTTCAGTAAAACTTAAACGTTCCTTGTCCTCGTGTTCATTCGTTGCAAGCTGAGGTTATAAACAAAAAATTGAAAAAAAAAAAAGATTTTCAGTCTTTTCTTACTGTAGCACTTTTTATGAAAGAATGAGATATCCAGTGTGTAAAAGAGTGATATTTCATTGCTTAGACTAGACATTTCTATTAGTTTGTCTCATGATTCATGCTTTTGTTTTCCCGTATTCGGTTTGTCTTTAGGGAGCTTAAGCCTGGTTTACACGTACGACGCAAGCATAAGCATAAGCACAAGCACAAGCCCAAGAAACCTACCTGTAAACCTGTGCGACGCAAGCATAAGCGCCTTGTGCTTGCGCTTGTGCTTATGCTTGCGTAGTCCAGGTTTACACGTACGACGCTACGACGCAAGCATAAGCACAAGCACAAGAGAATGGAGCGATTTCCATTCTCTTGTGCTTGCGCTTGTAAACCGGGACGACACAAGCATAAGCACAAGCGCAAGGAAAGGAAACTGAAAAACAGTGACAAGTCGTCAGCGTACACTCTAGTCTGCCATGTTGGAATCAAATCTCGCGCCAAAAGGCAGTGCGGCTGCGCAATTCTGCTACATTTTTATGCTTCTGCGCTTGCGTATGTCACCTTATGCTTATCGCACGTGTAAATAACCTTGTGCCTATGCCTGTGCTTATGCTTATGCTTGCGTCGTACGTGTAAACCAGGCTTAAAGCAACCACGACGGCAACGGCAACGTAAACGTCACCCGAAAATATAACTTTATTTCATTTGTGCTACTTCGCGATTATTTCAACTCGCTGAAGTTTTACAAAAGTGGTGAACTATCCAGGAACCCAATGGCGTACAAGTTAAGAAAGAAAATGAGAAATTTACCGTCGTTCGTTCACGTTCTCCACAAAACCTTAAATGTGGTCATTTCACGTTGTTGTTTTGCAGACGACGACAAAGAAATGTACCAAAATGTAAAACGCACGTGAAAGTGATTGTTTTTGCTCATTAAACCTATTGTTTTGCGGCGTTGTCGTTGCCGTCGCCGACGTCGTTGCTTAAAGCCGGCGACACACTTGGCGGTTTTATACGCCGATCGCCGCGATCGGTGAAAATTGCCAGGTGTGCCCGGTGAAGCGATTGCGATTTTCGACCGGCGTATAAAATCACCGATATCTGGCTTGTCCGATATCGGCGATTAAATTAGCCGGTATTCGCCAAGTGTGCCAGTTTCCGCGATTTTCTACGTTTATTGCTGCGAATCGCCAGTAAAGACAAGCCATCAGGTTGGGCGATTTTATCACATGATTTTTCAAAACTGCCACATCGCGACGATCGGCGAAAAAACTCGCCAGGTGTGTCCGCATCAATCACTGGCGAAAATCGCTTCCGATTTTTGCTGGCGATCAAATTCGCCCCGATCGGCGTATATAATCGCAGGTGTGTCGCTGGCTTAACCTCCCTTTTCTGAGATTTCAGACGCATGACTCCGCCGCAGATATTTTGTGAGACATTAGCTATGCCAGTGTCCATATACGGTTATAGCAATACCATAAACACGCAAAACCCTGAATGTTTGTCAAATGAGCCGGGCACAAAAACTTCAGCCTGAAAGATGAAAGAGAACGTTTCCCATAGGAGGTTTTTCTTTTTATATTTTGCCAATGATGGTCTCTCTGTAACACAGCAAGATTGACATACTTTCCCAACCTATTGAACTGTAACTGCTCTACAAAATGCGAACAATAAATAATTTATTTACTTTCTTTCTTTATTT
This sequence comes from Pavona decussata, assembly GCF_977016875.1. NCBI lineage: Eukaryota > Metazoa > Cnidaria > Anthozoa > Scleractinia > Agariciidae > Pavona > Pavona decussata. The sequence continues at coordinate 40,388 of NW_028145590.1, forward strand.
TTCTTTTTCTAAAAAGTTTTTAATCGCATCGTTCTCGATCGCTCATTAAATCGTCGCCTAATCGTCATTTACAGAAATCTTGATGGCGACGGGGAATTCAATAAAATGATGATTTTATGCCTTGTTGCCATTAAGATTTCAGTGCTTTAGCTGAACAGTCCCACAAATATTCTCTAGGAAAAGACGGTTGCTTCAGATTTAATTGGATGATGCTTTTATGCCGTTCCTTTTTCATTAAGATTTAAATCCTTCAGCTTCGTCTCAATTTTGGTATGGAGAAGTGTTCAATTTCTTGTTTCGTCTACGATATTTATAGTGGCATTTTGCCCTTGGCTATTGGTCGATCAATGCCAAACTATGCCCAAGGCTGTCTTCGTTAAAACCTGTTTTAGCCATTGTAAAGATCTACTAATTCCTTTTTCTTAAAATAATCGACGCGTCAAATTTTCATAGACCATAATAGCTTTGTCCACATGAAATCATTTTTGTAGTTTCCAGGCATATTTAGATATCAGACCCACGACTCTCAGATGTTTGAGGGACAAGAGCTAGGTTAATTTCGTTCAAACTTGACAATTTTATGCAACATTAAAACGATGGTTTTTTTTTTTTTCATGCAATTTGTACATTGCCTACGCTGATGACATTAAAAAGATGATCTCCCAAAAAGATCATTTGGCATAAGGTGAAAGCAAGAATCTGCCTGTCTAATTCCTTAAGATGCTTTCTAGCTGGGTCATTTCGTAGGTTTTGATCGCCAGGACATGGAAGTTTGCGCACATCATCGTTCACTCGATATTCGGCGTGGAAGTTTTTTATTTATTTTTTTTTATTTTCTAAACTAGATGAGAATGAGATATTATTACTTGACTTATCTAACATATTAAAACGATGTTATTTTGTGCTAAAACTTTACCTGTATCCTTATGGCATAAGGTGAAAGCAAGAATCTGATTGGTTGTCTAATTTCTTTAGTTGTTTTTATCCTTCATCAATTTGTTTGTTTTGATCGCGAGGACATCGAAATTCGTGGAAATCATCGCTCACTCGAGGAAGAAAACGAAGTTTTATTTGCTCTCTGAAGCTAATGACTATTTTGCAAATAGTAATGATTAAATGAAATAAATAAATTTACATTTTGATGGCAATCATGTATTATTAGAGCCTGAGGGCTAAGTTAACTGGAAAGTTTTCTAGTTAGCCCCCAGCCTTTTTGTTTCGACTTTTAATGCAGGTGAAAAGAATATGCTACAAAGAGTTTGACTAAATTATTTAAAATGTATAATATAAAACAAGATATGAGATAATACATAACTGAAGATCAAAAAAAAAGAATAGACGAAAATGAATTGTTAATTAACAGTAAACTGATAGAAATACAAATTGTAACCAAAATTTGTAACCAAATCTTTCTGTGCATTGTAGGGTATTTTTATTCAAAAGATAAATTGCTTGAATTAGCTTAACCGGCGAACTATCAATCGAGGCACACCAAAATTTCCCAAAATGTGTCTAAAGTATAAACAAGCTACTACAAAAAATGGCAGGTGCTAAACTAAAAATGTTTAAAAATTGAGCTAAAGCCATGCAGTTTCCTTTTGTCAACTCTTTTATCATTTAGCCATCTGCATTAATAAAGGGAGCATCGCCTTATCATTTGTTTTAGTCTCGTAGTTTTCTTACCTACGGTAGAACAACTGGCTTAACTGATGAGCTGAACGATTGCTTTCCTAAAAAAAATGTTCTTCCCTTCCTTAAAATTTGCACAAAATGATCGATTCAGCTTTCCACGTCTCCCTGTAGCTCAGTCGGTAGCGACCGACCATGCATTACAGGGAACGTCATGACGTTCAGAAGGAAGGGTAAGTTCTTTCTTTCAAAATCGTGGCGTGTGGAATACTACATCTTTCTTTTTATTTCATTATTTGAGCAAAATCGTCACTTATTGACGCGTTTCATCGCTATTTATTCAGAGTATGTATACATAACTCGCCGCTCAACTGGGAAGTTGTCTTCAGTAGATCATTTTTCTTACTAACAGTGATCTTCGTGGACTGAAATTTTACTGGAATGTTAAAGAGAAGCACAAAATAATAATCTCATGCCAGGTTTGTTTGAATGTTTCAGCCTTGCAACAACCCCACGACATATTCACTAGGAAACGACGATCGCAACAAACTTAATTGGAGTTTTATGAAACGATCTGCCAACCCTACCCCTAAAACGCGTGATGTATTTCTGACAGAAACCATTTTACCACTTGATTGGGTTATAATAAAGTATTGCCACTCACCTCGTTTCTTGATAACGTGAATAATGCCAACTTGGCTTCAAATCTGCCTTTAACTGGCAAGACTGAGTCTTGATATAAACATGCGGCTTATTTGCATCAATTTAGCTCTCTTTCTCGATCAATTTTAGTAGACATGCAAATTTTCATTATGACTGGGTATGTTTTTTTTTACCCAGTCCAAACTCTTACAGCCTGCGTGGAGACGTCCCATATTTCCTTTCTTTGAAGCGGAAAAGAAACGTCTAACGCAACGCCTTTGTTAATAGTGTTTTGGTATTCCACTATTTCTCTAGAATGGGAGATTAGGCTCTAATTGGTTGCTTTGCAGCTGGGCATAGTTAGTGAACGAACGAACAGATGGTATTTTACTACGAAATCACGCAAAAGTACGTCTAAAATACCATGAAATGTCAAAGCAAAATCCAACAAGAAGGTAAATAATACAACGTTACAAGTTATACTTAAACTTGTAACAAGAAAAAAAAAAAAACTAAGATTAGTATTCGTTGCCTAACATAAAGGTAAAGCTACAAGAATCAACTCTGATTGGCTTTTGCCACGATATAATCGGGATTATTTATGCGACATAAATTCTGAAGGATTTTTCATTGACAGACGTATTATTTCTCTCTTTCTGTTTTAGTTACTTCAGCGGTTCCTCTTAGAGTATCACCACGAACCATTGAAGCTGCACCAAACGCTGATTACTGTCCAGTATAAACCAGTTAAGATCAAGTTGATTGACCACCTTTGAATCTCAATGGGAAATAAATCAACAAATTTCTAAAACAGGAAGTCCCGGTATAAAAGGGGCCTGGCCAATCCATTCTCACCTTCAGCTGACAATCAACCGTCAGATCATAAACGACTGACAAACAGCATGTGTCTTTCTATGGCCCTTATCGATAAAATTAGCTTAGTTTTCAGAATAAACCCCGTTAAACAAATAAGAACTTGAAATCCTATATTGTTGTGGTGATATTATGGAATTTTGAAGCCTTTTTTTTCAGAGGACGCTTGAGTCAACAACTTGCCACAAGGGGCGAGTCACTTGGGCACCTGCTTTGAGATACCAATAATCTTGGAGCAGGTAGATCTTGTTCAAAACCAGTCTAAACACAGCCAAAATTGGCAAAAAACTTACAAGAAACATTGTAAAATGCAACGACTTACTTTTTGTTAAAGTCCAGTGGTGCGTGTTTTTATGGTAGCGCTTAAAGTTGGAAAAATAATTTTTCCTTAACTTGGCTTGCTTTATTCAAGGCTTCAGGCTCCAAAAACTACATCTTTACGTTCTACACCCCAAAATCATAAAATCACCAAATTTCATGAAAAGTGAACATTTCGTTTTCTCAATAGTCCTTTATTCAATTAAACTTGTTACCATTGATTTTTCTAATAGCTCCTTGAACAAACTTTTTAAGCCATTAGTTAGGGTCGTACTAGTTATGAGATTCAGCAACTTTAAAGTTCAAGGTTTAATTGTACCACGAGAAAAGCAGTCACTGCACAGTTGATTTCAACACAATATGAAAGGAGAACCGTTTTCAACTGTTGTTAAAAACTTGAATTACAAAGCAAGCAACACTAATTCAGTAAGACATCAGATTGAACCAAATTGCGATTTTACTTTTAGCTCTGCGCGTCTGCACTACATTGTGTGAAGTTCAGTGGGTTGGACATCCCTTGTCACTTCAGTCCTCTTACAACTAAGTACCTTAACCGCTTTCCTAAACTCTTGCATTCTTATGGCATATATCAATGGATTGACTATAGAATTAGCGTAATATAACAAAACTACCGTTTTGTTCATTTGATTGAACGCTGCACCAGACATGTAGTTCAATATGTGTTGAGAAATCAGCGCCCAAATAGATGTGGGCAGAATGGTCAGGATAGAGACCACGGTAACTATGCTTAAGGTTACTGACAATTTCCTTTCTGACGCCACTGCACTAAAATCATGCAGAAGAGGGTTGTTTTTTACTTTTATGGTAATAACAACACTGGAAACAGTTATGATAAGAAGGGTAAGACAAGTGTAACATAGAAATGTGTAGGGAATTGTAGCTAAAGTTAGCATTTCAAGAACAGCCATCATGGATGCCAGAAGCAAAGTTATCATCCAGCTGCCAATAATAACTTTGAAGTAAAGCCATTTATCAATTAAACAGTGCCTAAAGGGGTAAAGTGTGGCGTGTAACCGCTCTAAAGAAATTAATGAAAGATTGGCTTGAGAAGTTAGGGGAAATATGAGGCCCGAGGTTAAAACACTGAATCCTTGCCAGCTGAAGCCGTGTTCAAGTTTCAAATCTTGGCCGAATGCTTCCTGTGGTCCCGTCACTGCTCCCACCAGTAAATCAGCCACAGTCAGGTTTATTATCAGATACGTAGTGCGCTTTCGTAAGTGGCTATTTCTTGCAAAGGCGATGAGAGTGAAAACGTTGATTATAACTATCAAAATTAATTCACCAATAAAAACTTCTGACCAAGAATTGCCCAGCTTTAAAGAATGATCTTCATTGGTGTCTTTAGCCATACTTCGGGAAGAGTTAAACTTTCTCTCTGCTCTTGTTCATTCCTTGCAAGGTAAGGATACAAAAGCATTAAAAAATGATCAGACGCTGCTTACAGTAGAATTTCAAGTCAGTAATATTTTATTTCCGAGACATTTTTCTTTGCCTGATTCAGGTTTTTTTGTTTTTCTTGTGATATCAGACACTTGACTCGCAGATGTTTTGTGAGACATAAGCTACGCATGTGAACATATATGGTCATACATGGTTAAGGGAATGGCATAAAGCAAATGACGGGTATAACATTTTAAAGCTACTTTCCGGGAAACGAGGTATTTTTCTTGGGTATTTTGCCAGCGATGGTCTAATTATTATTATATAATCTCGCACGCATTTCTTTCATATTTTTATTGTAACATCGAATATGTATTTTAATTTAATGTTATTATTTTATGATAATTATTATTATTATTTTTATTATTATTATTATTATTATTATTATTTTTTTTTTTTTTTTTTTTTTTATTATTATTAGTAGTGCATAGGGTTGTGTTTTAAAAGATTTGGTCATTTTCAATAAAGATTATATTATTTATTTATTTAAAAAATGTATTATCATCACCATTATCATTATCATCATCATCATTATTATTATTATTATTATTATTATTATTATTATTATTATTATTATTATTATTGTTGTAGGAGTAAGACAATTGACACACCTTCCTTACTAAATTATTGTTTCAGTACAATATGGTCTTTAAAAATATCAACAACAAATCTATATCCATATTATATTATATATTATATCAGTCAATATTCCATTGAATTGAATGAACAATAACATTTCATTTACATCCAAGAAGTTTTTGATCGCGTCGTTTTAATATGAACATTCATTTGTAAATCCTTGCTGTATTTTGTATTCTGCCTGATCGTTATTTTTCAGAGAGCTTAACGCCGACTTATGATTCGCAACGATGTCTAAAGTAATCAATTTATGATATCCGTAAAGTGATGATTATATGTCTTATTCTCATTAGGATTTTAGTCCTTCATCTACTGGACAGTTACAAATTTAATTGAAATTCATAAGACGATCTCATAAGTCTCTACCTCTAAAACGTTTGGATTTTCCTATGTTGAAGCCTACTGTCTACAACAGCTATAATCAAATTGATCCATATCAACCGATCAATGCCAACTATTGTCAAAAGCTACTTTCGGTGAAGCTTGTTCTGGCCATTGTTAAGACCTATGGATGAAGACCTTTCCATCAAACATAAATTTAACTTCAGTTCAATGTTAGGCTCATCTCCGTTGTAATATAATTTACTTCTCACAGCTGATGCAAAACAAAGGAAACAAAAAGTCCTCAACAATAAGCCTAACTTTGACAATAGCCCATAAAACAAAGAAAACGAATAAATTATGTTAAACCGCGGATCACCCATAAGTTAGGTAACGCGGGAAAGTGCCATTAAACATAATAGTTTTTCCAAATCAAGTTTATTCTAGTAGTTTTTAGGTGTAGGAAGTTTAAATATCAGATTTGACAATTTTATCGAAGGTAGTAAAAAGGTTTTATTTTCTACAAGTTGTTGACTACTTTCACTGCTTATGACATTAAGCTTATCCAGATCATTTCCTAAAACGTCAGCTGTGTGCATATGGTATGAATCTGATTGGTAGTCTAATTTCTTCAGATGTTTTTTCCTTCCTTAATTTGTAGCTTTTGATGACAAGCGCATCGAAGTTTAAGCAAGTGATGGCTGACTCGTTGACGAGTGATTTTTTTTTCTGTATAGACGAGAATGAGAAATCAACAGTCAGTTAAAGATAAATGTAATTTTAAAATATGAAGTGTGCCGGGTATACAGTAGAATCGCTCCTCAACCGGACTCCTTTGTAAAAAGATCTGTCTGACTGTCGTCGGATAATTTTTTTCGAAAACAAATGCTTAACAAGAAATCGGACAGCCATCAATGGAGTCACACCAAACTTCCCCAAAATGTGCCTAATGTATAAACAAGCAACTCCGAAGATGACAGGTGCTTAATAACAGTCCTTAAAAAATCCAGAAAAAAATCATAAGATTTCATTCTGTAAACTCTTTTCTCATTTAGATATATGCCATAATAAAGACGAACATCGCCTTATAATTTGGTTTATTCTTCAAGGTATTTAACTTGGGGTAAAAAATTGACTTAACTGATGAGATTGACGATCGTTTCTGTAAAATTATAAATTTTGGTTAAATGACCCCGCTCTCAATGTCACCCTGTACGTCAGTGGTTAGCGACCGGCTAACCGACAATGCATTTTAGCCTGAGGGAACGAAATAGGTTTGACTAGCGTTTGGAAGGAAGATTTTTTCTTTGTTTCATAATCGTGACATTTGGAATACTACTTGTTTATATTCCATTGCAAAGTCGTCACTTTTTTTATTCGAATTCGTCGCTGTTTATTCACGATATGTATTATGTAATTCGCCGCTCAACTGATTGATCGTCTTAGATCATCTTTCTTGTTAACAGTGATCTTCGTGGATTTACACTTCACTGAAAAGCTAATAGAAAAGCACAAGGTAATAATCTCATGACTCGTTTGTCTAAATGTTTCAGCCTTCGAAGAGCACAACAGCATATTCACTAGGAAACGACATTTGCAAGAAACTTAACTGGAGTTTATGAAACGATCTGCATAGCCTACACCTAAAACGCCTGATGTATTTCTGAGAGAAACCATTTGTCCACTTGATTGCGTTATAATAAAGTATTTCTACTCACCTCGTTTCTTGATAACGTGAATAATACCAACTTGGCTCCAAATCTGCCTTTAATTGGCGAAACTGAATCTTGCTACAAACATGCCACTCATTTGCATCAACAAGCTATTCTTTCGATCAATTTTAGTAGACATGCAAATTTTCATTAAGACTGGGTGTGTTTTTTTTTTACTCAGTGCAAACTCTTACAGCCTGCGTACAGACGTCCCACATTTCATTTCCTTGAAGCGGAAAAGAAACGTCTAACGCAACGCCGTTGTTAATACTATTTCAGTATCCTTCTATTTTTCTAGGATAGGGGATCAGTCTCAAATTGGTTACTTTGCACCTGCGCATTGTTAGTGAACGAAGCGACGGACAGACAAATGTCCACCTTATTTACCAAGAAATCACTCAAAAATTACGTCTAAAATACAATAAAATTACAATGCAAAATCCAACAAGAGAATTTTAAAGTTGCGTACTAACTGCGAGGATATTTCTTTTATTTTCTCTTTTATCAGCAGTTCAAAATATATGTTTCAGATATATTTACGTTCATTTAGAACATAGAATTTTTGTTGAGAGATATTTTATTGGAGCAGTTGGTAACTCTATCGGGGAGTCTTTTTCTCTCCCTCTCCCTCTCTCTTCTCTGTTACGATATAAATAAATGAACTACTACTGTAAGTTACCGCAGTTACCCCAGCCAGTACCCATCTTTAGACTTCGGGGATAGAGAGAAAAAAATACAACATGACACAGTGCAGTGATGTGCCTTGAACCACTGCAGCCCTGTGATGCTCTGATTTGAAATTCCAACATATACACCACTGTAAGCAACCAATAGCATCTTCATGTATCACACACAATAATAGCACAGTTGTAAGAAGATTAGATACTATTGTCCTTTGATTTCTTTATAACACGTGCAAGCTTTGTTGTTAAAAGACCAAAAGCAATACAGTCAATAGTTCTTTATTCAATGAATCTTTCCAGAAGGTACACAGGTGGCTTATTGAAATTCAGGCCCTGTGAAATTACCGAGAACCTGCCGTCCCCCCTTCCCAAGGCTCTCAGGAAGTAAAAAAAATGATAATTAAGTAAAACAAAATACTAAATCGGTGGAAGACCACTTAAGATTGTCCTTTAATTTCTTCATTGCACATGAAAACTTTATTGTGAAAAGACCAAAAGCAATACAGTCAATATTCTTTATTCAATGAAACCTTCCAGAAGCTACTCCTATTAATTGTCTAATAACGCCATAAACGATTTTTTTGAGCCAGTAGTTTAGGGTTGTACTGCACACGAGACTCAGCAAGTTTAAGGTTTAAGGTGTACTTGTATCAAGAAATAAAAAAACAGTCACTGCATAGTTGATATAAGTTAAATATCAGGTTGAAGCTAGTCTCGATTGCTTTTTTCTTAGTGCCCATGCGCTACATTGCATGCACTTCAATGGGTTGGGCAGCCCTGGTCGCTGCAGTCCTCTTACAAAGCTCCTTAACCGCTTTCCTAAACACTTGCATTCTTATGGCATATATCAACGGATTGACGATAGAAAAAGCGTAATGTAACAAAGCTACTGTTGCGTGGAGTTGAAGGAACGCTGCACGAGACATGTAGTTCAAAATGTATTGTGCAATTGTCATCCAAATAGATAAGGCAGAATTGTCAGGATAGAGACAACGGTAACTATGCTTAAGGTTACTGACAATTTCCTTTCTGACGCAACTGCACTAAAATGCTGCGGAGGAGGGTTACTTTTGACTTTTATGGTAATAATTGCGTAACAAGCAGTTATGATAAGAAGGGTAAGAAAAGTGTAACATGGAAGTGCGTAACGAACTAAACCTAACTTGATTGCTACAAGAACAGACATCATGAATGCCAGAAGCAACGTTATCGTCCAGCTGCCAATAATAACTTTGAACTAAAGCCATTTCTCAATTAAACAGTGTCTAAAGGGGAAAAGTGTGGCGTGTAACCGCTCCAAAGAAATTAACAAAAGATTGGCTAGAGAGGCCAGGGAAAATATGAGGCTCGAGGTTAAAATGAAGAATTCTTTCCAGCTGAAACCATTTCCAGGATCATAATCTGGGCCGAGTATTTCCAATGGTCCCGTCACTGCTCCCACCAGTAAATCAGCCACAGTCAGGTTTATTATCAGATACGTAGTGCGTTTGCGTAAGTGGCGATTTCTTGCAAAGGCGACGAGAGTGAAAACGTTGATTATAACTATCACGATACATTCTGCAAGTAAAACGTTTGACCACACATTTTTCAGTTGTTGAACAGAAGAATCTTCAACATCGTCATCGGCCATGCTTCAATAAACGAAAACGTTCTTTCTCCTCGTGTTCATTCGTTGCAAGCTGTGGATGAAAAAAACAGACAAAGATGGTCAAACGTTTCTTACAGTAAAAGTTCAATAATAATTTTTCATTTCCTAGAGTGGATATTTTGCATTATTTTTTTCTGAAGCATCTCCGCGGGCCGGAATCTCAAATCCTCGAATCTGAATGGCTAATCGCGCGCTCGTAACCGGTCCAGCTTTTTACGATACGGACCACGGTCCGGATTTTTATCCGCGCTATTCGCGGCAAATTGAAATTGTTGCGAAAGTTTACAAACAAAGGCAACAGTTACACGTAAACAACTTCCCGTGGAAATATGTAAGGAAAATATAAATTCTGAAGAAAATGGATTCAGACGAGACAGTACACAGCACAGCATTTTACTACCCAGAAGAAGAAACCCCCAACGAAACGACGGCATTATAATATGAAGAAGTTGAACAAGACAGGCAATTAAGCAAAATTCAAGATTTTATTCACTCACCTCGCCCTGATAACACTAAAAAAAAAGACAACTTACGATCTGAACATTTGGCGAAGATACTGTTCCTCAGTTGGAGAGACAAGAACCTTGGGAAACATTCCTCCTAACGAGCTCAACATTCTGCTGTGCAGATTATTCATGGGCGTCCGTAAAAAAGATGGCGGAGTGTACGAGTCAGGTACACTTGCATCGCTCCAGAGAAGTATTCAGCGCTAGTTCATTTGTATCTTAAGTTCGCCAGCCATCGTCCTGTAGAAATAAAAAGATCCGAGGCGCCTTTCTTCCTGGTAATAAACCACAAAAGAAAGCCTGTCGATCAGGTGTGGTACAGTCGATCGAGCTCCTCTCGGAAAAAAACAAGATCGGAGAATTTTTGACGAAGGCTGCGAAGAATGCAGGACTGCCTGAAAATGTAACCAACCATTCTGGGCGAAAAACCTGCATTTCAAGGCTGATGGATGCAGAAATTCCTGGTTATTATGTAGCTCAGCGGAGTGGACATAAGAATTCAAAAAGCTTAGATTCCTACAAAACTGCTTCCGACGACCACCAGCGCAAGATGTCCTTGCTACTGAGCAGCGAAACGAAATCTCCCATCTCTTCAAACGATGCACCGCTTAATCAAGCAGTCAAAGCCTCGCAGCACCCATTCAAGCCGAGAGAAGACAAGCAAGCGTCTTCAGGCGAGGATCCCTTCACTGGTTTTTTTGCTGGTTCGAACATCAGTAAAATTGAAGGCTGCACGTTCAATTTCTCTTTCAATACAGCGCCTTGCAGCAGTGGTGAAAGCTCGGCTCGGTCAAAGCCGCGAAAACGCCACATTATCATCTCAGATGACTCAGACTCAGATTAACTTGAACTTTCTTTTGGAAAGTTAGTTTTCACAAATCCAGGGACGTTTTAAACATGTCTCGAACCGTTAAGAAAAATAAACTTCGCCATGTTTGAGTCTTCTTTCACAATTTTTATCATTCGATCGATATTTTTAGACCTTTTGGACATGCGTGCCATTATTTGCAGCTGTCAACATTCATCCACTTTTGACGTTTGACAGATGATTGTCATTTCAATGACTCAAATGGTTTTTTTTTCTTTTTTTACATGATGACTTGCGAGTGAAAATAAAATTAAACTTCTTATAAACATGCCACTTAAATTGATGTCCTATTTACATTTGTTTCATAGGATTTTGTTACCACTTTCCTCCTTCAGCCTTAAACTTACACTCTTACAAACGTCCCAGCGAAAAAAAAAAAGCAAACAAACAGAAAAAAATAGATAAGTTATTTACCGGTCTAGGTCGGTCCGTATGGGAAAAAACTGTGCCCTTGGTCTTGAGTACGGCCCTCGGCCTTCGACCTCGGGCCGTACTCAAGACCTCGGGCACAGTTTTTTCCCATACGGACCTCCCGCCCGGTAAATAACATATATTTAATTTATTTCAAGGTTTCATGCTTTTTTACTGCATTCACTCTTAATGAGATATCAGACACACGTCTCGCAGATGTTTTGTAAGACATGAGCTATGCCAGTCTCCGTACATGGTCATACCAATGCAAGAAACACATGAGTTAAAAACCATGAATTTTTGTCAAACTAGCCGGGCATAAAAAACTTCAACCTGAAGGATGAAACACAAAGTTTCCAAAAGTTTTTCCCTTTGGTATTTTGCCAATGACTACAAAAAAAGACCCTTTATTTGTAAGTTCATTTCAAAAATATTACAAATGACATTAGATTACTGGCTGCCTGGAATAACCATAGGTGCTAGCGGAGCCAGACAGACAGTTGACATCAGCATTAAATGAAAATAAATTAGAGGTCAGTAAGATAGCATAAATTCACACATAAAAAAAACCATAAGGACGGAGAAAGTAGTGCAATAGATATAACAACTAGGTATTACTATGCTATTAGGGTAGTCTAAAATAGTTATCATTATATATGAATATAAAATATTGATACAAGAAAAGCACACAATTAATAGCTATGACAACTAATAACACATTATAACATTATATACATATTATATAAACCATAGAAGAAAAAAATAATGCTTAGAATGGTGATAGAATTTAACAAGAGACTACTTTACCAGATAATCAGGGAAATGACACAACTGCAATCTAAGATAATGATGGTTTGTAAAGGACAAAATGATTGATATAATATCCCCTAATTTATTGAACAGTAGCTCCTCTAAAATACCAACAATACATTTATTTTCTGCGTCTAATTTCGACAATTTGTTTTTTTCGAAAAGTGTTTGATCCAATCGATATCAATCGTAAATCGTCGCTCTATTTTCTATTCCACCGGATCGTTATTACAGAAATCTTGATGGTCACGTACAATTCACAACGAATGTCAATGAAGTGATGATTTAATGCCTTGTATTCAATGAAGACTTCAGTCCTTCAGGTGAACAGTCCTGCAAACATTCTCTAGGAAAAGACGCCAGGTTCCGTCAGACTTAATTGGATAATGGTGCTTTTATGCCTTGCTTTCATAGAGATTTCAATCCTTTAGCTGAACAATCCCACAAAGATATTCTGGGAAAGGACGGTTGCTCTAAGTTTAATTGGATGATGATGATTTTATATTTTGTGCATTGTTTTCTTAGAGATTTCAGTTCTTTTAGCTGAACAGTCCCAGAAATATTCTCCACTTAAAGACGGTTGCTTTAAATTTTATTGGAAGTACTAAACTCTACCCAAACGTTTCAATTTTGTTTCGTGTACGATATGTATAGTCGCATATTGCCCTATCATTCAATCAACGGCAAACTATGTCCAAGGCTGCTTTAGTTGAAGCTTTTTCTACCATCGTAAAGATCTGTGATCCGGTGAATTATTATTATTATTATTATTATCATCATCGTCATCATCATCATCATCATCATCATCATCATCGTCGTCGTCGTCATCATCATCATCATCATCATCATTAGTATTATTATTATGACAAAATAAACGACGCGTCAAATTTTCATAAACCCTAATAATTTTGTCCATATGAAGTTGTTAGGTGTATGCAGATAATTTTCCATCAAACTTGACAATCTTTATCCAACGTGTTAAAACGATATTATTTTTTGTGCTAAAACATCAGCTGTACCCATAATGGCGATTTAATTGGTTGTTTTATTTTTTAGATGTTTTTATCCTTCGTCAATTTGTAGGTTTTGATCGCGAGGATATCGTAGTTCGCACAGATAATTGCTCACTAGATCTTTGGCGTGGAAGAATTGCTTTTTTCTCTAAACTAAACAAGAATGAGATAAATGATTAATCATCAGTAAACAGATAGAAATGCAAATAACTAAATTGGAAGTGTGCCAGGTATACAGACTCCTTTGTAACTAAATCTTTCTGTAGGATATTTTAGTCAAAAAATAAATTGCTGGAATTAACTGGACAGCTATCAATCGAGTCACACCAAACTTCCCCAAAATGTGTCTAAAGTATAAACAAGCAACTAATAAAAATGGCAGGTGCTTAAAAAAACTTCTTTAAAAATACGTTTGCTTTTTGTCAACTCTTTTGTCATTTAGCTATTTGCATTAGTAAAGAGGAACATCGCCTCATAATTTGTTTTATTTTCTTGGTTGTTTTACATGCGATAATAGAACTGATTTAACTGATGAGCTATACAATTGCTTTTCTAAAAAAAATATTCTTCACTTCCTTAAAATTTGACTCAGCTTTCCACGTCACCCTGTAGCTTAGTTGTTAGCGACCGACCATAAAAGGAAACGTCATGGGTTCGACTCGCGTTGAGAAGGAAGACAATTCTTATTTTCGAAATCGTGTCATGTGCGCTACTACATCTTACTTTATATTTCATTATTTGAGCAAAATCGTCACCTTTTTATTGGACGAGTGTTTGATCTTCTATTTATTCTCGACGTTTATATGTAAGTCGCCGCTTCAACTGAGTGTCCGTCTTTGATCATCTTCCGGTCTCACTAACAATGATCTTTTTGAACTGAAATTTTACCGGAATGTTAGAAGACAAGCACAAAGCAATAATATCATGCCAGGTTTGATTGAATGTTTCAGCCTTCCAACAACCCAACAGCGTATTCACCAGGAAACGACACTCGCAATAGACTCAAATTTTCTAACCTGATATATTCCTAATAAAATTTCATTGCCTCGTGATCGGGTTAGAATAAAATATCGTTTCTCACCTCGTTCTTGATAACGTGAATAATGCCAACTTGCCTCCAAAACTGCCCTTAACTGGCGAGACTAGGTCTTGCTATAAACATGCCGCTCGTCTGCATCAAATTACCTCTTCTTTCGATCAATAGACATGTAAAATTTTCATTAAGCGCAAATTTGTGTTTACTCAAGTTGATTACTAACTGTCCCAATTTCAATCACATTTACATTTTTTTTTAACAAGTCTTTGCTGCTACAGCCTGAGTGCAGACATCCCATGTGTTCTTTTCTTAAAGCAGAAAAGAGACGTCTGATGCAACGCCGTTGTTAGTCGTATTTCAGTATCCCTCTATTTCTCTAGGATGCGGGACTAGGTTCTAATTGTTAGCTTTGCACCTGGGAATTGTTAGAATAAGTTAGTGAAAAAACGGACAAACGAAGGAAATAACGCAAGAAATAGCACAAAAACCTACCTCTAAAATACAATTAAATTATAATGCAAATTTTAACATTCGTGTCCTAAAGTAAAGGTGAAGCCAGAAGAATGAACTCTGATTGGATATTACCACGAAATACTCGAGAGAATTTATGCAACGTAATTTCTGAGGGATTTATCGTTGACAGACATTTTCTTATTTCGCTCTTACTGTGTTAGTTACTTCAGCGCTTCGCGTTAGAGTATAACCACGAACCATTGGAGTCCTGCATAAACCAGTTAAAATCGAGTTTGTTGACCATCTTTGAATCTCAGTGTGGCGTCCTGAGTCATCGTTTTCATCATGCATTCAACTGGAGATAAGCCAACAAATGTCGCCGGATCATCATTTACAGAATGCTCCAAGGTGTGATTTTATGCCTTGTTTCCATTAAAATTTCAGTCCTTCAGGTAAACATTCCCACAAATATTCTCTTTGAAAAGACGTTTGCTTCAAATTTAATTGGATGATGATGATTTTATGCCTTACTTTTATAAAGATTTCAGTCCTTACAACAACAAAGCCAGTCGAGGCCGGACAAGATAAGCACGACAACATCATGGGAAAAATTACAATATATTACAAACATGCTGGAAAACGGAAAAACTTAACTTTACATGATAACGCAGATTTAGATAAGGCTATGCAACAGTCCAACAAATATTCTCTAGAAAAAGATGGTTCCCTCAAATTTGACTGGATGATGATGATTTTATGCTTTGTTTTCATAAAGATTTAAATCCTTCAGCTGAAAAGTCCCACACATATTCTTTAGGAAAAGACAATTGCTTCAAATGTAATTGGTAGGCAAAGTCTTAAACTCTACCCAAACGTCTCAATTTTGGTATGCCGAAATCTTCAATTTTTTGTTTTGTCTAGGATATTTATGGTGGCAATTTGCCCTATAGCACGGGCGCGATTAACGCCAAACTATGTCCAAGGCTGCCTTCGTTTAGCTTTCTCTCGTCATCGTTAACATCTACGAATGCGGTGAATTCCTTTTTCTTAAAATAATCCACGTGTCAAATTTTCATAAACCATTTGTGCTAATTTGTGTTAATTTTTGTAGCTTTCAGGCATATGTAGATAAATTTCGATCAGACTTGACAAATTTTATGCAACGTATGAAAACGATGCTATGTTTACGCTATTTGGAGACTGCCTACACTGATGACATCATTAAGGACACCTCTCAAAAGATCATATGGCATAAGGTGAAAGCAAGAATCTGATTGGTTGTCTTATTTCTTTGGTTGGTTTTATCCTTTTGGTTCGCGCAAATCATCGCACACTTGAGATTTGTCGTGGAAGATTTTTTTTCTTTCTTTAAACTAAGGGAGAATGACATATTATTAATCGGAAATGTGCCAGGTATAAAGACTCCTTTGTAAACAAATCTTTCTAAGCATTGTCGGGTATTTTCAAATTCATAAGATAAGTTGGTTGAAGTACATGCGGTAAAACAACTGAGTTTACTGATGAGCTAAATGATTACTTTTCTAAAAATTATTCTTTCCTTTCTTAAAATTTGTACTAAATGATCCAGCTTTCCATGTCACCTTGTAGATCACGTTGTTAGCGATCGACCATGCATTGTAGGGAACGTCATGGGTTTGACTCAACTTGAGAAGGAAGATAATTTTTTTGTTTCAAAGTCGTGGCATGTAGAATACTACATATTTCTTTATATTTCATTATTTGAGCAAAACCGTCACTTTTTTATTCGACAAGTGCTCGAACTTATCGCTATTTACTCTTAACGGACTCATTTAGAACCAAATCTTTCTGACCGTTGCTAGGTAGTTTTATTAAAAAAGAAAATTGCTTCAACAAATCGGACAGCTATCCATCGAGTCACACCGAACTTTCTCAAAATGTGTCTTTTAAGTATAAACAAGGAACTATTGAAGAGAGCAGGTGCTTAAAATCGTTGTTTAAAAAATCGAGCCATCTGCCTTAAAAAGGGAACTTTGACTCATAATTTGTTATATTCTCTCAGTTATTTTTCAAGGGGTAAAAGAACTGACTTAATTGATTGGCTGGGCAATTGCTTTTGTGAAATCATTCTTCCCTTGCTTAATTTAAAATTTTCCTACATAATCCACCCTTCCACGTCCCGCTGTAAGTCAGTGGTAAGCGACCGACCATGCATTG
The DNA here is from genome assembly GCF_977016875.1 of Pavona decussata. Lineage (NCBI taxonomy): Eukaryota > Metazoa > Cnidaria > Anthozoa > Scleractinia > Agariciidae > Pavona > Pavona decussata. The sequence continues at coordinate 57,607 of NW_028145590.1, forward strand.
TAGGGAACGTCATGGGTTTGACTCGCGTTGGGAAGGAAGATACTTTTTGGTTTCTTTTTTGTGGGATGTGGAATACAACATCTTTCTTTATATTCCATTTTTTGAGTAGAATAGTCAATTTTTGTTCGAGAAGTATTTGTAATCGCTATTTATTCACGATATTTATATTTAAGTCGCCACTCAACTAAGAGGTCGTCTTAGACCATCGTCCGTTCTAACTAACAGTGATCTTCTTGGACTGAAGTTTTACTGCAGTGTCAATAGAGAGGCACAAAATAATAATCTCATGCCAGGTTTGTCTAATTTTGTTTCAGCCTTTCAACAGCCCCGAAGCAAATTCACCAGGAAACGACGTTTGCTACAAACTAATTGGAGTTTATGAAACCATCTGCAAACCCTACCCCTAAAACGCGTGATAATTATACTTCCAAAAGAAACCATTCTACCTAGTGATCGGAATATAGTAGAATAGTGATACTCGCCTCGCTTCTTTCAACTTTAGTGGCTCCAAAACTGCTTTAAACCGAAGAGAATGGATCTTGAGGTAAACATGCCGCTCATTTGCATGAAGTTAGCTCTTCTTTCGATCAATTTAAGTAGACAAGTCAAATTTTCATTCAAGCAAACAATTTGAGTCAACTTGAGTAAATTATTAACTCCCTCAAATTCAATCGCATTTGTCGTTTTTAGTCAGGCCAATCTGTTGCAGCCTGCGTGGAGACGTCCCATATTTCTTCCTTGAAGGAAAAAAGATACGTCTTATACAACGCCGTTGTTAATCGTGTTTCAGTATTCTTCTATTTCTCTAAGATGCAGGATAAGGCTGTAATTGGCTGCTTTACAGCTGGGCATTGTTAGAATAAATTAGTGAAAGAACAAGAGAACCAGTGAAAGAACGGCAGAGGGACGGACTGGTGGACGAAAAAATGAAGGGTCGTCTAAAATACAATAAAATCACAATGCAAAATTTAACAAGAGGCTGGATACTACAACGTTACAAGATAGATATATTTAAACTTGTAAGAAGGGAAACTAAAACTAGTAATAATCGTAGATTAGAGAGTGCATTCGATGTCAGCTCCAGGCCAATCTTGATCCCAGGTTCTCTCTCTTTGTGATGTCATTCGCCCCTGCAAAAACAATCTGCGGGGGATGCCAGATGTGCGTCCTGGGATCCATCGACCCATTCACAACAAGTCCCATAAAATCTCGACTCAAATCCGTATTAGGGAGCGTTCTTCCTACGAGACTAGGTAATACAACGCTACAAGCTATTCTTCAACGTGTAAGAAGAAAAACTAAAATTATCACTCGTTTCCCTTAGTAAAGGTAAGGCCGGAGGAATCAACTCTGATTGGCTATTACTACGAAATAATGCTCATGATAATTTATGCGACATGACTTCTGAGTGATTTTTTATTGACATACATTTTCTTATTTTTCTCGTTCTGCTTTAGTTATTTCAGTGTTACGCTTAAAATATCACCACGAACCATTGGGGTTGCACCAAAAGCTGACTGTTGTCCAGTATAAACCAGATTATGATAATGTCAAGTCTATTGACCGCCTTTGAATCTCAGCGTTGCATCCTGACGTCATCGTTTTCATCATGCCTTTAATGGGAAATAGACCAACTTCCAATTTTACTGATATCGAACGCGGGTTCTCTAAGTTATATAAGAAAACTTTATGAACTGACAAATATCCTTTTAAAATCAAATCTCATTTTGCCGGAGAATTTTTTAATGAATCAGTTTTCAGTGTTTGTTTGAGGAATTAGACAGATATACAGTATACAGCCGTACAGTACAGTCAGCTTTTTTTCACTAGTTAAATTTTCTAAATTTTCCTGATAACAGCCATCAGGATTGGGCAGCTCTGTTTTGTCCGGTTGGACCTTTCAAAATTTTTTTAGAGCAAATAACGAGATTTCATGTCGTCCCTCGTTCCGTACCTCGAAGGAGACAGTTTTAAACAATTATATAAACTCTGTTTGCGTAACTTCAATGCTCTTGAAGCTTCGACTAAGGGGAAGGGGGCGGGGGTGTACAGAATATGTCACCTCACTTTCTCAAGGATCCCTAAAGCTAAAACACAAATTAAAGCAAAAACCAAAAAACCCAAATCGATGGAAGACCACTTACGATCTTCCTTTGCTTTCTTAATTACACATGTAAGCTGTTAAACAGTAAACTGAAACCAAAAGCAACACCTTTTAAGTTCTTTATTCAATGAACCCCTTTCAAAAGCTGTTCCCATGTATTGTCTAAAATTTATTGAAGAAATTTTGTGAGCCAGTAGGTTAGGATCAAACAGCCCTTGAGATTCAGCAACTTTAAGGTTGAAGTATTACTTGTACCAAGAAAAAAAACAGTCACTGGTTCCTATAAAGTA
>NW_028145590.1:67500-85000 GCF_977016875.1 Pavona decussata
AACCGAGCTCATAAAGAACAGACATCGTGGATTCCAAAAACAAAGTTATCATCCAGCGTCCAATAATAACTTTGAAGCAAAGCCATTTCTCCATTAAACAGTGCCTAAAGGGGAAAAGTGTGGCGTGTAACCGCTCTAAAGAAATTAACGAGAGATTGGCTAGAGAGGCCAGGGGAAATATGAAGTTCGAGGTTAAAATAATGAATTCTTGTCAGCTGAAACCATTTCCACGATCGAAATCTTGGCCGAATTTCTTCATTGGTCCAACTTTTCTGAAGAAGAACGCTCAGCAGTTGGATAAGCCATGGTTCAATAAAACTTAAACGTTCCTTGTCCCCGTATTCATTCGAGGTTTTTCCTTTGGTATTTTGCCGATGATGGTCTGGAACATACTATCCTAACTTATTGAACAGTGGCTCTGCTAAAGTATCAATGATAAATTTACTTTCTGTGTCTAATTACCACACTTTTTCTGAAAAGTGTTTGATCGCATCGTTATCAATCGTAAATCGTCGCTCCATTTTATATTTCGCCGGATCGTCATTTACAGGAATATTGATGGCGACGTAAAAAGTCGCAATTATTGTCAATAGAATGATGATTTTATGCCTTGTTTTTATAAAAATTTTAGTCCTTCAGCCGAACAGTCCGACAAATATTCTCCACGAAAAGACGGCTGTTTTCATAGAGATTTCAGTCCTTAAGGTTAAAAGTGGCAAAAATATTCCCTAGGAAAAGACGGGTTGGTTCAAATTTAATGGAATGGTGTGATGATTTAATGCCTTGTTTTCATTAAAAAAATCATTCCTTTAGCTGAATAGCCCCACCGATATTGTTTTATAGGAAAATACGTTTGCTTTAAAGCCTCTACCCAAACATATCAATTTTGCTATGGCGAAGTGTTCAGTCTCTTGTTTCGTGTAGGGTATTTTCGACGCATTTTGCCCTATTACTCGATCGACGCCAAACTATGTCCAAGGCTGCTTCAGTTGAAGCTTGTTCCTGCCATCTCAAACATCTCCTACATCTTCTAATGTTCAATAAAGCTCAGTGTCATTTCCTTGTTTACTGTAAAGTAGGTGGTGGTCAACTAGAAAGCCTTTGCTACTTTGACCTGACCACACACATTTTATAATTTGTACTGTATTTATTTTTATCTTGTAATTATCTGTTGTAATACTGTACTTTTTATGTTAATGTTGTATAAATAGTGTGAAATAAATGAACCTTGAACCTTGAACCTTGCGAATGCAGGAAATTCTTGTTTTGATAAAATGATAATTGTCCACAGGAAGCTGTTAAGTGCATGTAGATTAATTTCGATCAAACATGACAACTTATTAAAAACGATGTTATTTTTGTGCTAAAACATCAGCTGTACCTAATTTCTGTGTCTAATTTCTTTAGTTGTTTTTATCCTTCTTCAAATTGTAAGTTTTGATCGCGAGGTCATTGAAGTTTGTCCAAAGCATCGCTCACTCGATATTTGGCATAGGAAATTTGTTTCTTTTTTTCACTAAACTAGAGAGGATGAGTTGTTAATAAAAATTAACCAGATAGAAATACGGATAACTAAACAGGAAGTGTACCAGGAATACAGATTTCTTTGTAACGAAAATGAGCTGTATTTTTATTCAAAAGATAAATTGCTTGAATTAAATGGACAACTATTAATCGAGGCGCACCAAACTTTCCTAAAATGTGTCTAAAGTATAAATAATCAACCACTAAAAATGGCAGGTGCTTAAGTAAAGTTGTTTAAAAACTGAGCTAAAACCATACGGTTTCCTTTTGTCAACTCTTTTGTCATTTAACCATCTGCATTAATAAAGAGGAACATCGCCTCATAATTTGTTTTAGTCTCTTGGTTGTAAAACAACCGATGAGCGAAACGATTGCTTTTCTAAAAGTTATTCTTCCCTTCCTTAAAATTTGCACAAAATGATCCAGCTTTCCACGTCACCCTGTAGCTCAGTGGTCAGCGACCGACCATTAAAGGGAACGTGATATGTTTGACGCGCGTTGAGAAGGAAGATAGTCCTTTCTTTCGTGGCATGTGCAATACAACATCTTTCTTTATATTTCTCTATATATATTTGAGCAAAATCGTCACCTTTTTGATTTGACAACTGTTTGAACTCATTTCTATTTATTCACGATATTTATAAGTAAGTCGCCGCCTCAATCAACTGAGTTATCGTCTTAGATCATCTTCCGGTCTCACTAACAATGATCTTCGTGGACTGAAATTTTACTGGAATGTTTAAAGAGAAGTACAAACTAAAAATCTCATGCCAGGTTTTTCTGAATGATTCAGCCTTTCAACAGCCTAACAACATATTCTACAAGAAACGATCTGCAAACCCTACCCCTAAAATGCCTGATATATTTCTGAGAGAAACCATTTTATCACTTGACTGGCTTGTAATAAAGTATTGCTACTCACCTCGTTTCTTGATAACGTGAATAATGCCAACTTGACTCCAAAACTGTCTTTAACTGGCGAGACTGGATCTTGCTGTAAACATGCCGCTCATTTGCATGAAGTTAGCTCTTCTTTCGATCAGTTTTAGTAGACAAGTCAAATTTTCATTCAAGCACAAATTTATGTGTCAACTCAAGTTAATTATTAACTGCCTCAAAAAAAATTAAATCGCATTTGTGTTTTTAGCCAGTCCAATTTGTTGCAGCCTGCGTGCAGACATCCCATTATTTCTTCTTTGAAGGGGAAAAGAAACTTCTAATGCAACACCGTTGTTAATCAAGTTTCAGTATCCTTCTATTTCTCTAGGATGCAATAATTGGCTGCTTTACAGCTGGGCATTGTTAGAATAAATTAGTGAATGAACAAGGAACCAGCGAATGAACGGACGGACCGACGGACTGACGCACCAACAAATGAAGGGTCGGACAAAATGAGCATCTAATTAACCAAGAAATCAAGGAAAAATTACGTCCGAATTCTGATACAATAAAATTACAATGCAAAGTCCAACAAGAGGCTAGGAAATTTAACGTTGCAAGTTATACTTAAACTTGTGAGCAGAAAAACTAAAATTATTATTCCTTTCGCAAAGTTAAGGTTTCCACGAAATTCTAGAGGTAATTTATGCGACATAATTTCTGAGGGATTTTTCATTCACAGATATTTTCCTTTTTTTTTCTCTTTTTCTGTTTCAGTTCGTTCAGCGGTTCCGTTTAGAGTATCATCACGAACCATTGGAGTTGATGATTGCTGTCCAGTACAACCAGATAGGATAGAGTTTGTTGACCACTTTTAACTCTCAGCGTGGCGTCTTGGCGTCATCGTTTTCATCATGCATTCAACGGGAAACAAACGAACAAATGTCTAAAAACATAATTAACTTCTAATTTTACTTATATCAACGCGGCTAATCGATTAGGCTAATCTCATTTTGCCGGAGGTTTTTTTTTAAGAATCAGTTTTCAGTGTTTGCTTGAAAAATTGGACAGATATACAGTATACAGCTCCACCCGTACAGTCAGCTTTTTTTTCACTAGTTAAATTTTCTAAATTTTCCTGATTACAGCCATCTGGATTGTGCAGCTTTGTTTGGCCCTTTTAAAATGGTACAAAGTTTTCAGAACTGATAATGAAATTTCATGTCACATGACATCATCGTCCCTCTTTTCGTACCTCGAAAGAGACAGTTTTAAACGCACTATATTTTCTCTGTTTGGGTAGCTTAAATGCTCTTGAAGTTTAGACTAAGGGGGAGGGCTGGGGGATTTAGAATCTGTCGCGTCGCCTTCTCAAGGCTCTATGAAACTAAAAAGAAGTAGAGCAAAAACAAAAAGCCGAAATTGATGGAAGATCAGTTACGATCTACCCTCGATTTCCTAATTACTCATTCAAGCAGCTTGCATGTGTAATGAAGAGATCGAAGGAAGATCGTAAAGAAGATCGATGGAAGCTGCAGAGAAAATACTTCAAGTAACACTGTCAATAGTTTTTTTATTCAATGAAACTTTCTAGAAGCTTAATAACGCCTTGAATAAGTTGTTTTGAGCCAGTATTTTAGGATCGTACTGCTCGTGAGATTCAGCACCTTTAAGCTAGGTTTAAGTGTTACTTGTACCACGAAAAAACAGTCACTGCATAGTTGATTACAACAAAATTTAAAAAAAAAAATTTCACAACACTTGTTAAAAAGGTGTATCACAAAGTAAGTAAAAATAACTTAACTATTAGAATGAATTAAATCTCGATTGTTTTTAATCGTTAAAGTTTGTTTTCTTTGTTTTTGTTGCTTTTGTGTTTGCCCTCATGCACTACATTGCAGGTAGTTCAATGGGTTTGGACACCTGGAGTCCTCTTACAAAGCTCCTTAACTGCTTTCCTAAACTCTTGCATTCTTATGGCATATATCAATGGATTGACGATAGAATTCGCATAATATAACAAGGATACCGTTGAGTGTATTGAAACGAATGTCGCAAGAGACATTTGGCTGGCTATATCGCGTACAATTGCTATCCAAATAAATGCGGGCAGAATGGTCAGGATAGAGACAACGGTAACTATGCTTAAGGTTACTGACAATTTCCTTTCCGAGGCAACTGCACTAAAATGCTGCGGAGGAGGGTTACTTTTGACTTTTATGATAATAATAACATAAGAAACAGTTATGATAAGTAGGGTAAGAAAAATGTAACACACAAGTGGATACGGAACTAATACTAACTCGAGCTCTATAAGAACAGACATTATGAATGCCAGAATTAAAGTTATTATCCAGCTGCCAATAATAACTTTGAAGTAAAACCATTTCACAATTAAGCAGTGCCTAAACGGGAAAAGTGTGGCGTGCAACCGCTCTAAAGAAATTAACGAAAGATTGGCTAGAGAGGCTAGGGGAAATATGAAGCTCGAGGTTAAAATAATGAATTCTTTCCAGTTGAAACCATTTCCAGTATGGAAATCTTGGCCGAATGTTTCCACTGGTCCCGACACTACTCCCGCCAGGAAATCAGACACGGTCAAGTTTATTATCAGATACGTAGTGCGCTTGCGTAAGTGGCGATTTCTTACGAAGGCAACAACAGTGAAAACGTTGATTATAGCGATCACAATAAATTCAGTGAGTAAAACGTTTTTCCACGCATTTTCCAACTTTTGTTCGGTTGTGTCATCAACCATGCTTCAATAAAACTAAACGTTGTTTCTCCTCGTGTTCATTCGTTGCAAGCTGAGGATGAGAAAAAAGTAAAAATCAAAGGCTGTTGTAAGCCAATTCGTGAATGCAGAAGTGAACAGTGGTAATCGTAACGCAGTACTCGCATTAAACTACGTTAAAACTAACGATTCGTGGGCGCCATGCGGGAGTGAAGTGTGACCTGAAAGGTATAAAACATTGTTTGCATTGTGTTTGGTTGGCCCAGGACTCGAAATATAAATCGTATTTAAGAAGTTTTAAGGCCCGGTTCATACGTCGAACTTTACATGAGCCGAACCTAATCATTTGGTTCGGTGCATGTAAAGATCGACGTATGAATCAGTTAGGATCGACAGATTTGTATTTAGGTCGACCCGCCGTTCTTTTTGACTGCGCCAGTCGAATAGAATGGCAAAAGTTCGACTTCGATTCAGACGTCGAACTTTTACATGTGCCGAACCAAAATGCGTACGTTACGTATAAATTATATAAAGTATATCTATCCCAGAGGTCTGCGCGTTCGATCGACTTGGCATGAGCAAAGGACTTCATTCTGAACAAGATGTCGGGAAAAGAGGAATGTGCTTGTTCTTCTTGTTTCGAAACAACTAAATATACTTGTCTGAGATTCGAAAGATTAAAAAAAGAATCTATTCTTGATGTGCACACGTACTTCAAACCGACAGAAACTTTCCAATACAGGCGAAGCGTCAAGACTTCTCAGAACAAAATCTTCAAAAACAACATTTGAAGAAAACATTACTCTATTCAAACAAGGATTATGCTGCAGAGGTTACCTCGATAACCTTATAGATAAAACTCTTTCAGAAGTCAATTTCCGCGAAAGAATGTCGGCACTACAAAACAAACAAAAAACGCGCAAAAACATTTAGCGTTTGTTACGGAATATCCTAACCTAAAATCATTCAGATGAGTAATAAATGGCACTTGATAGAAAATCAGCCTCTTCTAAGAGAGATCTACAAAGACCCTTCCCTACTTTCGTACAGAAAAGAGAGATCTTTGAAAGACGTACTCGTAAGAGCAAATTAGCATTGAAGGTCATTTTCTTACTATCTCGACCAATAGGAGCCGTGTTTGGCCTGTCTTCATTATTTTACCAAACAAGCTCTTCCATGTCAGAATTCATCTTTCCCGCCATTCTGAATCTTGTTGAGTAAAAACAACAGCCGCTGACCACGAAAATCTATTTTCTCACCTTAACTTTAATTGAGTTCGACTTCAGTTAGGTTCGACGTCTGAATCAACTGCCGAACTTAATTATTTGGGTCGACCTTAATAGGTGTTAGGTTCGGCTCATGTAAACGACGTATGAACCGGGCCAAAGAAAGTTTAAATTTTGAAAATTCTTCGGGGCCTTTGGAATGACTGGCTTTTAAGGGCGAAAAAAAAATTGTACGAAGGTTCGAACCGGGACGCTCCAGCTTCAACGACCACGCACCACGCTACTGCGCCACACGTGTTCAACTGCCAATGCAGTGATTGATTTTTGTATTTAATAGTTTTTTAGGGTGTCAAACTATCTAGCACCCGTGGCGCAACGTACGATTTTAACAGCCAAATACCTTCGGACTGCCAAAGAAGAGTACGCGAATGAGCACGGAACATCCTGAGACGTTTCTCCATCGTTTTTTGTCCTTCACATCTTGCGTGAAATTCCTGCTGACTTTGACGACAACCTCGATCTGCTTGAGCGGCTTTCAATGGCGCTTTCCCAAAATAAAAACGTGAGAAGACTATCAGTACATCGGTCAAGTGTTCTTTAGTCTATTTCTATTAATTTCGAACTCCAAAAAACGTGTTTATCTATAATTGAAGGAGGAGAGAAATATAGTGCGAGCCGCGAGGGTACGCCGTATTGAAAGTTTACAACCCATCGATGGACCGACCGGCCCAGTGACATTTGCCCACATCACGATAACTCGTTCGTTGCGCATGCGGGCATTCTCGAGTTAAAAATGATGTTCAGTCGGTTCTTACAGTAGAACTCTAAGAGTAAAATTTCATTTCTCTAACTAGACATTTCTAATAATTTATTTCAATGATTCATGCTTTTGTTTTGGTTTGGTTTCGTTTGGTTGAAGGAGAGCAGGGATTGCGCAGTGGTGAGAGCACTCGCCTCCCACCGATGTGGCCCGGCTTCAATTCTCGGACTTGATGTCATATGTGGGTTGCGTTTGTTGTTGGTTCTCGTCCTTGCTCCGAGAGGTTTTTCTCCGGGTACTCTGGTTCTCCCCTCTCCTCACGAACCAACATTTCCAAATTCCAATGCGATCTGTCGGGAATGTCCCTAATTAGTGCCCTGCCCTAAATGCAGTGACATTTGTTTCATTTTTAGATATCAGACAGATAACTCGCAGATGTTTTGTGATACATGAGCTATGCCAGTTTCCATATATGGTCATAGCAATGCCATAAACACAGTTAAAAATCATGAATGTTTGTCAAATGGGCCGGTCATAAAAACTTCAACCTGAAAGGTAAAAGACAAAGGTTCCGAAATGTTTTTCCTTTGGTATTTTGGCAATAATAGCCTGTTTGTAAGGAAAAAATTGACAAAACATCCTAACTTATTTTAACAATAGCATCTCTAAGATATTAACAATAAATTTTCTTTCTGAGTCTAATTTCCACAATTTTTTCCAAAGAGTGTTTGATCGCATCGTTATTAACCGTTGTAAATCTTCGCTCTATATTTTATTCCACGGCATCGTTCTTACTCGGGCCGTAAGGCGGAATGAGTTAAGGTTTCGGTAGCATTATCAAATTCTTTTCTTTTTTTTTTTTATTTTGGGGGTCGCGATGGGCCGAGAGATAAGACTTCGGGCCACGAGTTACTGTTCTCGGTCTCGTTTTTTGTACTGGGGTGGCACGAATTAAATTTTCGGCCGTGTTATCAAATTCTTTAAATTCGCGGTCGCGTTCTTCGTACTCGGGTCGTGAGGAGTATATACAGTATGCGAGCCAGCGAGGCATGCGAGGCATGCGAGGCATGCGAGGCAGACGTGCGAGGCATGAACAACCCCAACATAAACTGCTAACCGTTAAGCTAACCGGGGAGCTATTTAAGCTGACCTGAGTGCTATTTAGGCTAACCGGAGTGCTCTTTAGGCTAACCGTAGTGTTTTTTTGGCTAACCTGAGTGCCTCACACGTCTGCCTCGCATGCGTCGCATGCCTCGCTAACTCGCAGATTGTGCATCTCCGCCGTGAGGCGCCGAGTCTGATCGAAGTTCACCACATGACGTATCACAACAGGATAGCAGATGCAAGACACAAATGACTAAAAATAAGACTTTTTCCTCTAGAATTTATCAACTTTAACAGAAACAGCATTCGCTTACCCAGAAAGGCATTTTCTAATTCCAAGGCGAAGACTCTTAAACTTTATGCGATGAACAGATGCGAAGAAACTTAATCTGTTTATATGTCTATTTTTATAGTGTCGTTTGTGCATCTTTTAACTTTCCAAGTTTTTCAACCAATCATATTTCATCTTTTCACTACTGTCACTTTAAAATTCGACAGGTTTTTATCGTTTTTTATTTGCTTAGCTTTTTTTAGTGCCTCAAGGTTAGTTTTGTTTAACCGAAAATTTGGCAGCTAATTCAGTCTATGACCCCGCGGGCCAAGATAGATAAAGATGTCTCACGTTTGCTATAGAAAAACAATCAATGTAGAAACGGTTTCTGTCTTTAAATGAAAGGTGAATAACAAATGCTTTCCACTGAATTTCAATTAAAAAAGATACACAGCGAAACATTGAAAAACGTACAAGGATAACGTACGCGTGATGCGTAACGTTACCCTAGATCATACCGAAAATTACGATCCGTCATTGACCTGGCGTCACATACATATCAGGACCGTACAAATGGTTTCTGTCTCTAAACGAAAGGTGAAAACGTAAAGATTAAAGCCCGGGCATTATAAAAAGGATTCCTATGACAAATGTCGTTTTCCCCTGTATTTCATTCTGACTGCAAGAAATGGTTAAAATGATGTGACAGGCCTGCACTGAATCCCCTTTTGTGGTTTTGTGGTTGCGACGCATGTTTAGAGCCTTCAGAGTTTCGCTTTGACTAGTTTGTCGTTAAGCGATTTCCCTCTTTCGAAGGATATGATAGGAGGCGTTTTATATATAGTTTTCAGCAAAGGCTGATTTTGAATAAAACTCCATTCGTGCATCAGTATCTTTTTAAGTTCGGTAACTGCTGGGTGGTATGTAGTTACCAACGGTAGGATTTTCTCACGAGCCTTATGCTTTTGTTGTAGTGCCGACTGCCTTCCGGCGAAGGTGATTTCAGATAGTGTGCTCTCTATCAGATGTTTAGGGTATCCACGTGCTGTAAGACGTGTTTTGAATTTAGAGAGAGACTCCTTGAAAGCTGTTTCTGAGGAGTTAGTTCGGAGAAGTCTGATAGCTTCACCTTTGATGAAACCTCTTTTAAGACCTGGTGGGTGACAAGAGGTAAAATGGGTATATTGAAAGGTTTCAGTCGGCTTGTAATGTGTTTTGATATCAAGGAAAGATTCTTTGGAGAATCTTTCACCCTTGTGCACCACTGTGTCTAGGAATGTGATTTCCTTGTCTGAAATATCAGCCGTGAATTTGATCGTGGGATGGAAGTTGTTGGCTTGTTCTATAAATAATTCTATTTCTTGTTTATTGGTGTCCCATAGAGAGAATATGTCATCAATGAAACGTTTCCATGACAACGGTTTAATTCTGCTCTGGCCTAGTAACTCTGATTCAATTTCCGTCATGAAAATGTTGGCAAATGAAACTGCCATTTTAGTTCCCATGGCTGTTCCATGAATTTGGAGATAGTTTACTCCGTTAAACTGGAACGAGTTTTCTTTCAGAATGAGACCAAGCATTTCTTTGAGATAGTGTGATGGACTGGGAGGGCTATCATTGTAGAAACGGTTGTATGCTTTGCATACTGTATTGATACCCTCCTCTTGTGGTATATTAGTGTACAAGCTTGTGACATCCATAGATACTAAAATTGTATCGTGCGATACTTTAGTTTTTTCTATGAAGTTGATGAAATCAGTTGTATCTTTGAGATAAGATTTCTGTTTAATGGCAATAGGCTGTAGCAAACGATCAACGATGGATGAGATTCTCTCTGTTGGCTTGATTTCCGACTGAAACCTTTCAATATACCCATTTTATCTCTTGTCACCCACCAGGTCTTAAAAGAGGTTTCATCAAAGGTGAAGCTATCAGACTTCTCCGAACTAACTCCTCAGAAACAGCTTTCAAGGAGTCTCTCTCTAAATTCAAAACACGTCTTACAGCACGTGGATACCCTAAACATCTGATAGAGAGCACACTATCTGAAATCACCTTCGCCGGAAGGCAGTCGGCACTACAACAAAAGCATAAGGCTCGTGAGAAAATCCTACCGTTGGTAACTACATACCACCCAGCAGTTACCGAACTTAAAAAAATACTGATGCACGAATGGAGTTTTATTCAAAATCAGCCTTTGCTGAAAACTATATATAAAACGCCTCCTATCATATCCTTCAAAAGAGGGAAATCGCTTAACGACATACTAGTCAAAGCGAAACTCTGAAGGCTCTAAACATGCCTCGCAACCACAAAACCACAAAAGGGGAGTCAGTGCAGGCCAGTCACATCATTTTAACCTCCACCATATCTCTGTATCTATCTATTTGGGGAAATTAGCGATGCTGGAGGTTATCACTGCTAAAAGATTGTAGGCTTAGGCACCACGCAGTCAAATATGGTCCGAGTATAAGCTGAAAACAACTTCTTGTTTACAGAAATCTTGATGGCGACGTGCAATTCGCAATGAATGTCAATAAAATGCTGATTTTATGCCTTCTTTTCATAAAAATTTCAGTCCCTAAGCTGAACAATCCCACAAAACGGAAAGGAAACGAAAGTTGCTTCAAATTTAATTGTAAGATGATGCCTTTGTGCCTTGTTATGATTTTCATTCTTTAGCTTAACAGTCCCACACATATTCTATAGGAAAAGGAGTTTGCTTTAAATATAATTTAAAGTCTCAAACTCTACCCAAACGTCTCAATTTTCTTATGGCGAAGTGTTCAATTTCTTGTTTTATCTACGATATTTTCGACGCATTGTGCCCTATCAGTCAATCAACGCCAAACTATGTCCAAGGCTTCCATCGTTGAAGCTTGTTCTTGCCATCTTAAGATCTATGAATGTGGTGAATATTTTTTTTGATTAAAAATGACCGACGCGTCAAATTTTCATAGCTGTGTGTATATTAATTTCGATCAAACTTGACAATCTTTATCCACCGAATTAAAACGATGTTATTTTTCTGCTAAAATATCAGCTGTACCCATATGGAGTAAGGTGAAAGCAAGAATCTGATTGGTTGTCTAATTTTTTTTAGATGTTTCTATTATACGTTAATTTGATCGCGGGGACATCGAAGTTCGTGCAAATCATCGCCCACTAGATATTTGGCTTAGACGACGATGAATTGCTAACACTTAACAGATAGAAATACGAACAACTAAACAGGAAGTGTGCCAGGTAGATAGACGTCTTTGTGACAAAAATTTTCCGAGCTGTATTTTTATTCAAAAGATAAATTCCTTGAATTAACTGGACATCTATCAATCGAGAAACACGAAACTTTCTCAAAATGTGTGTCAAGTATAAACAAGGAACTACTAAAAATGGCAGGTGCATAACTAAGGTTCTTTAAAAATTGAGCACACTAGACTTCAAGCCCAAAACGCGTCTTAAGTATAAACAACGAACTACTAAAAATGGCAGACACATAACTAAGGTCGGTTTCCTTTTGTCAACTCTTTTGTCATTTAGCCATCTGCATTAATAAAGAAGAACATCGCCTCATCATTTGTGTTAGCCTAGTGGTTGTCTTACCTGCGGTAGAACAAATGTCTTAACTGATGAGCTAAATGATTGCTTTTCTAAAAGAAAAAATATTCTTTCCTTCCTTAAAACTTGTACTAAATGATCCAGCTTTCCACGTCACCCTGTAGCTTTCTTTATATTTCATCATTTGAGCAAAATCGTCACTCTTTGATTTGACAACTGTTTGAACTCTTTTTTATTTATTCCCGATATTTATATCTAAGTCGCCGCTTCAACTGTGTGATCGTCTTAGATCATCTTACGGTCTCACTAGCAGCGCTCTTCTTGGACTGAAATTTTACTGGAATGTTTAAAGAGAAACACAAAATAATAATCTCATGCCAGGTTTGTCTGAATGATTCAGCCTTTCATCAGCCCAACAGCGTATTCTCCAAGAAACGACACTTGCAAGAAATTTAATTGGAGTTTGTTAAACGATCTGCAAACCCTACCGATAAAACGCCTGATATATTTCTGAGAGAAACCATTTTATCACTTGACTGGCTTGTAATAAAGTATTGCTACTCACCTCGTTTCTTGATAACGTGAATAATGCCAACTTGGCTCCAAAACTGCCTTTAACTGGCGAGACTGGATCGTGCTGTAAACACGCCGTTCATTTGCATGAAGTTAGCTCTTCTTTCGATCAATTTTAGTAGACAAGTTAAATTTTCATTCAAGCACAAATTTGTGTCAACTCAAGTTAATTATTAACTGCCTCAAATTGAATCACATTTGTGTTTTTAGCCAGTCCAATCTGTTGCAGCCTGCTTGCAAACGTCCCATATTTTCTTCCCGTTAAAGGGAAAAAGAGACGTCTAACGCAACGCCGTTGTTTATCGTGTTTCAGTAACCTTCTATTTCTCTAGGATGCAGTAATTGGCTGCTTTACAGCTGGGCATCGTTAGAGTAAATTGGTGAGCGAACAAGGGAACCAGTGAAAGAACGGACGGAAGGACTGACGGACGAACGAACAAATGAAGGGTTGGACAAAATGACCATCTAATAAACCAAGAAATCACAGAAAAACTTACGTCTAAAATACAATAAAATTACCATGCAAAATTTAACCAGAGGCTAGATTATACAACGTTACAAGATATACTTAAATTTGTAAGAAGAAAAACTAAAATTATCATTCGTTTCCTAAAGTAAAGATAAAGCCGGAGGAATCAACTCTGATTGGCTATTACCACGAAATGCTCTTGATAATTTATGCGACATAATTTGTGAGGGATTTTTCATTGAGAGACGTTTTATTTCTCTCTTTCTGTTTTAGTTACTTCAGCGGTTCCGCCTGGAGTTTCACCACGAACCATTGAAGTTGCACCAAAAGATGATTGCTGTCCAGTATAAACCAGTTTTAAAAGAACAAGTCTGTTGACCGCCTTCGAATCTCAGCGTCGCGTCCTGATGTCATCGTTTTCATCTTGCATTCATCATTCCAATCTTACTGATATCGATGCGACTTCTCTAAGTCAGTATACAAGAAAACTCTATGAACTGATAAATATCTTTTAAAAAACTAATCTCATTTTGCCGGAAGTTTTTTTAATGAATCAGTTTTCGGTGTTTGCTTGACGAATTGGACAGATATACAGTATAGAGCAACAGCCGTACAGTCCGTTTTTTCTCACAAGCTAAAGTTTCTAAATTTTCCTGATTGCAGCCATCAGGATTTGGCAGCTTTGTTTTGTGCGGTTTGCCATTTTAAAATTGTACACAAAAGTTTTCAGAACTAATAAAGAAATTTCATGTCACTTGACATCATGTTCCTCTTTTCGTACCTCGAACGAGACAGTTTTAGACACACTCTATAATCTCTGTTTGCGTATTTTCAATGCTCTTGAAGTTTAGACTAAGGGCAGGGGACTGGGGTGTTCAGAATATGTCGTCTCACCTTCTCAAGGCTCCCTAAAGCTAAAAAAAAGTAGAGCAAAAAGAAAAGGCCGAGATTGATGGAAGATCACTTACGATCTTCCTTCGATTTCTTAATTACACATAAAAGCTGTAGTGAAAAGACCACAAATTACACAGTCAATAGTTCTTTATTCAATGGAACTTTCCAGAAGCTTAATAATGACGCCTTGAACAAGTTGTTTTGAGCCAATATTTTAGGATCGTACTGCTCATGAGATTCAGAAACTTTAAGCTAGATTCAAGTGTCACTTTACAGTTGATTACAACAAAATTTAAAAAAAGAACTTTCACAACACTTGTTAAAAAAGTGCATCACAAAATAAGTAAAAATACCTTAACTATCAGGATGAACCAAA
The DNA here is from genome assembly GCF_977016875.1 of Pavona decussata. NCBI lineage: Eukaryota > Metazoa > Cnidaria > Anthozoa > Scleractinia > Agariciidae > Pavona > Pavona decussata. The sequence continues at coordinate 81,869 of NW_028145590.1, forward strand.
TCTCGATAGTTTTTAATCGTTAAAGTTTGTTTTCTTTGTTTTTGTTTCTTTTGTGTTTGCCCTCATGCATTACATTGCATGCAGTTCAATGGGTTTGCACACCCCTGGAGTGCTCTTACAAAGCTCCTTAACCGCTGTCCTGAACTCTTGCATTCTTATGGCATATATCAATGGATTGACTATAGAATTGGCATAATTCAACGTTTCGTTTATTTTTACATGTGTTGCTGCGAGAGACGTTTGACTGAATATGTTATTCTCAATTGCCATCCAAATAGATATGGGCAAAATGGTCAGGATAGAGACGACGGTAACTGTTCTTAAGGTTACTGGCAATTTCCTTTCTGATGCAACTGCACTAAAATGCTGCGGAGGAGGGTTACTTCTGACTTTTATGGTAATAATAACATTAGAAACAGTTATGACAAGAAGGGTAAGTGTAACATACTAATGGATACGGAATTAAAACTAAATCGAGCTCTTCAAGAACAGACATCATGGATGCCAAAAGCAAAGTTTTCATCCAGCTGCCAATAATTAATTTGAAGTAAAGCCATTTCTTAATTAAATTAACAGTGTCTAAAGGGAAAAAGTGTGGCGTATAATCGCTCCAAAGAAGGTAACGAGATATTAGCTTGAGGAGCAAGGGGAAATATGAGGCTCGAGGTTAAAATTATGAATTCTTGCCACCTGAAACCATTTCCACGATCGAAAGTGTAGGCTGAATATCTTTATCGGTCCCGTCACTGCTCCCACCAGTAAATCAGCCACAGTCAGGTTTATTATCAGACACGTAGTGCTCTTGCGTAAGTGGCGATTTCTTAGAAAGGCGGCGACAGTGAAAACGTTGATTATAGCTATCACAATAAATTCACTGATAAAGGCTTCTGGCCACGCATTTTCCAACTTTTCTGAAGAAGAGTGTTCGGTAGTTTTATCAGCCATACTTCAATGAAACTTAAGCGTCCCTTGTCCTCATGTTCATTCGTTGCAAGCTAAGGATAAGAAAGAAAAATGTTCAACAGTTTCTCAGAGTAAAATTCTAAGAATGATTTTTCATTTCTCAAACTAGACGTTTCTATTGATTTATTGCAATAATTCACGCTTTTGTCTCGTTTTGTTTTCCTGCATTCGGTGTGTCTTACTGATATATCAGACACATCTCTCAGATGTTTATAAGAGATGAGCTAGCTATGCTAGTGTCCATATAATGGTCATAGCAATTAATGCCCTAAACACGATGGTTAAAAACCCTGAATGTTTGTCAATTGAGCCGGGCATAAAAACTTCAACCCGGAATAAGAAAGGCAAAGTTTCCGAAGGGAGGTTTTTCCTTTGGTATTTTGCCAATGACGGTCTGTCTGTGTTAGTAAGAGAAAACAATGACATACTATCCTATCTTATTGAATACTGAGTAGCTCGCCTAAAATATAAACAATAAATTTACTTTTTGTGTCTAATTTCCACAATTTTTCCTAATAAGTGTTTGGTCGCGTCGTTTTTTAACCTGAATCGTCGCTCCATTTTTTTTTTTTTCGTCGGATCGTCATTTACAGAAATCTTGATGGCGGTCAATAAAGCCCGCGACACACTACGCGAATTTTTTCCCCCATCGCGGCGATGTGGCACTTCAACCTTGTTAAGTACAAAGTACAAACAAGACAATTCTAAAATTGGCAGTTGCTAAACTAAAATTCTTTAAAAATTGAGCTAAAACAATACGGTGTCCTTTTGTCAACTCTTTTGTCATGTCATTGGAGCAGGGATGGCGCAGTGATGAGAGCACTTGCCTCCTACCTATGTGGCCCGGGTTCGATTCCCGGTCTCGGCGTCATATGTGGGTTGAGTTTGTTGTTGGTTCTTGTCCCTGCTCTGAGGGTTTTTCTCCGCGTACTCCGGTTTTCCTCCCTTCACAAAACCAACATTTCCAAATTCCAATTCGACCTGGAAACAGTAGATGGAAGAGCCACCCCGTGGAATCCACTAAAATTCCCATTTTGTTTTTGTCATTTATTCATCCGCGCCAAGATGTTTGTTTAGGCCGTTTATTCTAATTTATGCTTTTCCTGTAACTTTCCTTATTTGCATGCTTTTTAACAAGTCTCTTGATAATGGAGTCATGATGACCCCGAAACGTCGAGCAATAAATCTTTCCTGGTTTTTTCTATGCCTTTGCTTTAGCAAATCCCTGCTGATCAAATATTTATTCATCTGTATTAATAAAGAGGAGCATCGCCTCATAATTTGTTTTAGCCTTGTAGTTGTCTTACCTGCGGTAAAACAAATGACTTAACTAATGAGCTAAACGATTGCTTTTTTTTTTTTTTTAAATAATATTCTTCCCTTCCTTAAAATTTGCACAAAATGATCCAGCTTTCCAACTTCAAAAAATGGCAGGTGCTAAACTAAAAGTCTTTAAAAATTGAGCTAAAACAATACGGTTTCCTTTTTTCAACTCTTTTGTCATTTATTTGTCTGCATTAATAAAGAGGAGCATCGCCTCATAATTTGTTTTAGCCTCGTAGTTGTCTTACCTGCGGTAGAACAACAGACTGAACTGATGAGCTAAACGATTGTTTTTCTAAAAAAAATGTTCTTCCCTACCTTAAAATTTGCACAAAAAGATCCAGCTTTCCACGTCACGCTGTAGCTCAGTGGTTAGCGACCGACCATTATAGGGAACGTCATGGGTTTGACTTTTTCGTGGCATGTGCAGTACAACATCTTTCTTTATTTTCCATCATTTGAGCAAAATCGTCACTTTTTGATTTGACAACTGTTTAAACTCATTCCGATTTATTCGCGGTGTTTATATGTACATGTAAGTCGCCGCCTAACTGAGTGATCGTCTTAGATCACCTTTCGGTCTCACTAACAATGATCTTCGTGGACTGAAATTTTAGTGGAATGTTTAAAGAGAAGCACAAAATAATAATTTCATGTCAGCTTTGTCTGAATGATTCAGCCTTTCAACAGCACAACGGCGTATTCTCCAAGAAACGACACTTGCAAGAAACTTCATTGGATTTATTAAACGATCTGCAAACCCTACCCCTAAAAGGCCTGATATATTTCTGAGAGAAACCATTTTACCACTTGATTGGATTGTAATAAACTATTGCAACTCATTTC
>NW_028145590.1:90000-250000 GCF_977016875.1 Pavona decussata
TTGTTTTTATCCTTCGTCAATTTGTATGTTTTGATCGCGAGGGCATCGAAGTTCGTGCAAATCATCGTTCACTCGATATTTGGTGTGGAAAATTTGTTTCTTTTTTCTTTAAACTAGATGAGGATGAATTGTTAATTAACAGTAAACAGACAGAAATACGAATAACTAAATGGGAAGTGTGCCAGGTATGTAGATTTCTTTCTAACGAAATTTTTCTGAGCTGTATTTTTATTCGAAAGATAAATTGCTTGAATTAACTGGAGAACTGTCAATCGAGGCACACAATACTTCCCCAAGATGTATCTAAAGTGCAAACGAACAACCATTAAAAATGGCAGGTGCTTACCTAAAGTTCCTTCAATAAAAATTGAGCTAAGACCAAACGTTTGCCTTTTGTCAACTCTTTTGTTATTTAGCCATCTGCATAAATAAAGAGGAACATCGCCTCATAATTTTTTTTTATTCTTTTGGTTGTTTTGCATGCAGTAAAACAACTGTTTTAACAGATGAGCTAAACGATTACTTTTCTAAAAATTATTATTCCCTTCCTTAAAATTTATTCTGAATCATCCAGCTTTCCACGTCACCCTGTAGCTCAGTGGTCGGCGACCTACCATGCATTATAGGGTACGTCATGGGTTTTACTCGTGTTGAGAAGGAAGATATTTCTTTCTTTCAATATCGTGGGATGTGCAATACAACATCTTTCTTTATATTTCATTATTTGAGCAAAATCGTCACTCTTTGGTTCACCAATTGTTTGAACTCATTTCTATTTATTCGCTTTATTTATATGTAAGTCGCCGCCTCAACTGAGTGGTCGTCTTTGATCATCTTCCGGTCTCACTAGCAGTGATCTCCATGGACTGAAATTTTACCGGAATGTTAGAAGACAAGCACAAAGCAATAATCTCATGCCAGGTTTGTCAGAGTGTTTCAGCTTTGCAACAACCCAACAGCGTATTCACCAGGAAATGGCTCTCGCAATAAACTTAAATTTCTAACCTGATATTTTCTAATAGAAACCATCTTGCCTCGTGATTGGGTTAGAATAAAATATCGTTTCTCACCTCGTTTCTTGATAACGTGAATAATGCCAACTTGGCTTCAAAACTGCCTTTAACTGGCGAGACGGGATCTTGCTTTACCTATTCTTTCGATCAATTTTAGTAAGCATGTAAAATTTTCATTGAGCGCAAATTTGTGTTTACTTAAGTTGATTACTAACTGTCCCAATTTCAATCACATTTGCATTTTTTTTAACAAGTCTTAGCTGCTACAGCCTGAGTGCAGGCATCCCATATTTTCTTTTCTTAAACCAGAAAAGAGACGTCTGATGCAACGTTGTTTGTTATTTCAGTATCCCTCTATTTCTCAAGGATGAGGGACTAGGCTCTAATTGGTAGCTTTGCACCTGAGAATTGTTAGAATAAGTTAGTGAACAAACAGACAAACGAAGGAAATAACGCAAGAAATAACACAAAAACCTACGTCTACAAATTTCAACAAGAGGCTAGATAATACAACGATAACAAGATATACTTAAACTTGTAAGAAGGAAAACTAAAATTTTACCACAACTGCTTCTAATCTCGCAATCTGATTGGCTAATTTTCCGTTGTCGATAAGTGTCTAGACAACGCTGCTCGCGTCAATCAGCGCGCGGAAATTTTGACAGTTATTGTAAAAATTTTCTTTGACGTTAATATTGTGGTAAAAAACAAATCGAATGTGCTGCGCCTCGTGAGTCCACAACATTTTGACCACTGTGATGACGAATATCGTTGTCGATAAGAGTACAGACAACGCTAAACCACATTCGATTTGTTAATTATTATTCGTTTCCTAAAGTAAAGGTGAAGCCAGAAGAATCAACTCTGATTGGCTATTGCCACGAAATACTCGAGATAATTTATGCGACGTAATTTCTGAGGGATTTATCGTCGACAGACATTTTGTTATTTCACTCTTACTGTATTAGTTACTTCAGCGGTTGGGATTAGAGTATAACCACGAACCATTGGAGTCCTGTATAAACCAGTTAAAATCAAGTTTGTTGCCCATCTTTGAACCTCAGTGTGGCGTCCTGAGTCATCGTCTTCATCATGAATTCAACATGAGATAAGCCAACAAATGTCTAAAAACATGATTAACTTTCAATTTTAATGATATCGACGCAGCTTTTATAAGTTATAGAAGAAAACTTTATGAACTGATTACAATCTTTAAAAAAAAAACGTATCTCATTGTGCGACAGGGATTTTTTTTTCCAGAGAATCAGTTTTCAGTGTCGGACAGATATACGGTATATAGCCCCAGCTGTACAGTCATCTTTTCTTTATTAGTTATACATTTTCTAAATTTTTCTGATTACAGCCATTAGGATCCGGCACCTTCCCTTTGCTCGGTTGGTCCTTATAATTTTCTTAAAGTTTTCAGAACTAAAACCGGAATTTATTTTTTAGGCCTCGTAAGAGACAGTGTTAGACGCACTATATTATTTGCATAGCTCTAATACTCTACGACGAGTGGAGATGCGGATGGAGGGGGGAGGGGTAAGTTGTGGGTTTCAGAACCTTCTTCTCTTTTCAAGGCTCTAATGAACTAAAAGAAATGTGAAGCAAAAAACTAAACAAACCAACATAGAAATACAACAACAAATTGGTAGAAGACCGCCTTCCATCTTTTTTCGATTTCTTAACTACACATGCAAGCTAAAGTGAAAAGACCAAAAGCAACACAGTCAATGGTTATTTATTCAATGAAACCTCCCAGAAGCTGTTCCTATTGATCGTCTAATAACGCCTTGAACAAATAAGTAGTAGCAGCTTAGGATCATCCTGGTTATTATGCACCTATCAATGTTTTCCCCTACCCGGGGGAGGGCGGGCATACCCACGGGCATTTCACATTTCATTTTTTTCGTGTTAAAAGTCCCTACTGTTGGGCGCAACTTTGTGGTCATATCCCCCACCCCTGGATTTGGGCAGTGGTAAATGTATTTGAGCAAACTAAGGCGCTCTTGTTTAATGCGCATTTTATTGCTGCCATATCTCCTGTACAAACATGAACTTGAAATATAATGCTCCTGTTTGGTTTTAATAGAAACTATGAAATGCTCACTCTAGAAATACATGTACAAGTCAACTTTGACCTTTGTGTGATAAACATATTAATAAAGCTAGCAATCTAAATCTTTGAACTCTTCTGCAGAGAGAATAACAAAGTGTTGCATTTTATCTCTTGTACAAACATGAACTTGAAGACCAGCAGACATTTTTTTTTAATAAAGTCTTCAAGTCTTCAGTTTCTACGCTCGTACTCGGGAGATCAACTAAATTAAGTAAACAAATTTGTAATTACCGCTTTGTGAGGTAACAGTGGGTAAACCGTTCCTTATTGTGCATATTACTGTAAAGGTAAGGCTTCTTGCTCTTTTATGATTGTTGTTTTGGTGGAAGGAGTTTTGTGCGGACAAGGGAGGGATTTTTCCTTCCTGTAGGCTACAATCTAGCCTCCCACGCATTCATTTTTAGGGGACTCGTATTACCTCCTCCCCATGAGTCCCCTAAAAACGACTGCGTCGGAGGCTAGCTACAATCGCTTCGTTTTTAAATATTTTTGCGAAGCCAAGCTGGTTTTGAATAAGGTGCTAGCGCTTCATTAGAATTTTTTTTTAGATGTGGTAAAGCCGGATTGTAAGTAGTGGCGGTAAACACTCATTCTTTTTCTTTGGTTTTGTCCGAAGAGTCTCATTTCTGTTCGAGAATTGAACTTCATAAAGAACATTTTCAATAAGTGATTCAGTATAGCCTCTGTTCTAGAGCTTAGTTTAAAGTTTCGTTTGCTCAAAATTCTCTTGGACTAAGTTAGTCCGTAGGAGGCGAAGTGCTTCTCCTTTAATAAACCCTTTTTTGTGTGTTTAAAGGGTGGCAGGAGGAGAGGAGTTGGTTTAAAATGAGTGTGTACATCTAATAATTTAAGAGTTGAAAATCGTGGGCCTTTGAAGACCTTAGTGTGGAAAACAGCATTTGTAGATGTCAGCTCATATGTAAATTTTAATGTGGGATGGAAAGAGTTAGCGAAGTCAACGAAATCTCGGATTTCTCTAGATGGTATGTCTCACAAACTGACGACGTCATCTAATTTTCCATACAGAGGGTTTGAAAGGACTAGCAGATAGGAGTCGTTCTAGTCTCTATCCGCCATGAAAATGACGGAGAAGGCGACGGCCATTTTAGTTCCCATTGCGATGCCGTGAATTTGAACGTATTGTCTTTCAGTAAATTTGTGTAAAGAGACTGAACTAACGTCAAGTGTAGCTAGTAAAGTGTTGTACGTTATAGGCGTGTTTTTGATGAAATTTATGAAATCGGTAGTGTCTTTCAAAATATGATCCTTGACTAACTGCGATCGGTTGTAAAAGGGAATCGACAAAGCTAGAAATACACTCGGTTGGGCCACTGCTACCGGAGACTATTGGTCGGCCGACTGGTACTTTCTTGCGTATTTTAGTCAGCGTGTATTTTATCCTGAACACCATTTAACCATTTGGAGCTCATTGAATCGATGCGTCCCGAACCGTATAAGTTGAGAACAACTTGTTTGTCATAGCAATGCCTTTAACACCGTAAGTTAAAAACCATGAATGTTTGCCAAATGGGCCGGGCATAAAACTTCAACCTGAAATATGAAAGGCAAAGTTTCCGAAGGGAGGTTTTTTCCCTTGGAATTTTGCCAATGATGTCTGTCTGTAAGAAAAAAAAATGACATAATATCCTGACTTATTGAACAGAAGCTCTTCTAAAATATCAACAATAATTTTACTTTCAGCGTCTAACTTCCAAATCGTCGCTCCATTTGCTATTTCGCCGGATCTTCATTTACAGAAATCTTGATAGCGACGTTAAAATTCGTAATGAATTTCAATAAAATAATGATTTGATGCCTTGTTTTCATGAAGATTTCAGTCCTTTAGCCGAACAGTGCGACAGATATTCTCTAGGAAAAGAGGGTTGCTTTAAAGTCTCACAGTTTACCCAAACGTGTGAATTTTTCCATGGCGAAGTGTTCAATTTATTGTTTCGTCTACGATGTTTGCGACTCATTTTGCCCTATCAGTCGATCAACGCTAAACTATGTCCAAGGCTGCTTTAGTTGAAGCTGGTTCTTGTCATCGTAAAGATCTGCGAATGCGGTGAATTCTCGTTTTGATAAAATAATAATTGTCCACATGAAGTTCTTAGTGTATGTAGCTTAATTTCGATCAAACATGACAACGTGTTAAACGATAATAATTTTGTGCTAAAACATCGGCTTTACCCATATTGCATAGGGTGGAGGCAAGAACCTGATTGGTTGTCTAATTTCTTTAATTATTTGTTTTTATCCTTCAATTTGTAAGTTTTAATCGCGAGGACATCGAAGTTCAAGCAAACCATCGTTCATATTTGTTGTGGGAAATTGGTTCTTTTCTCCGAACCATACGAGGATGAGTTTTTTATTACCGGTAAACAAATAAAAATACGGATGGGCTGTATTTTCATTCAAAAGATAAATTTCTTGAATTAACTGAACAACTATCAATCGAGGCACACCAAACGTTTTAAAGTGTACCTTAAGTATAAACAAGGAACTACTAAAAATGGCAGGTGCATAACTAAGGTTCTTTAAAAATTGAGCTAAAATTAAACCATACGGTGTCCTTTTGTCAACTCTTTTTATTAACAAATGTCATTAATAAAGAGAAGCATCGCCTCATAATTTGTTTTAGGCTTGTATTTGCTTTATCTGCGGTGAACAATTGACTTAACTTAAATAAATATTAAGTATTATTCCCTTCCTTAAAATTTGAACTAAATGAACCAGCTCTTCACGTCACCTAGTAGCTCAGTGGTTATCGACCGACCATTATAGGGAACGTCATGTTGTTCAGAAGGAAGATAGTTCTTTCTTTCAAAATCATGACGTGTGGAATACTACATCTTTCTTTATATTTCATTATTTGAGTAAAACCGTCACTTTTTATTCGACAACTGTTTGAATTCATCGCTATTTATTCACGATATTTAAATATAACTCGCTGCTCAACCTTAAGTACATCACCTTTCTTACTAACACTGATCTTCGTGGACTGAAACTGGAATGTTAACAGAGAAGCACAAAATAATAATGTTATGCCAGGTTTGTTTGAATGTTTCAGCCTTGCAACAGCCCCACTGCATATTCACCTGGAAACGGCGCTCACAACAAACTTAATTGGAGTTTATGAAACCATCTGCAAATCCTACTCTTAAAAACCGTGGTGTATTTTTGAGAGAAAACATTTTTCACTTGATTGGCTTGTAATAAAGTATTGCTACTCACCTCGTTTCTTGATAACGTGAATAATTCCAACTTGGCTCCAAAACTGCCTTAACTGGCGAGCCTGAATCTTGCTACTAACATGCGGCTCATTTGCATCAAATTAGTTCTTCTTTCGATCAATTTTAGTAGACATGCAAATTTTCAGTGGGACTTGGTATCTTTCTTGTTTTTTTTTTTTTTTTTTTTTTTTGACCCAGTCCAATCTCTTACAGCGTGCGTGCAGACATCCCACATTTCCTTTCCTTTAAGGGGCGTTGTTAATAGTGTTTCATTATCTTTCTGTTTCTGTAGGATGTGGGATTAGGCTCCAATTGGTTGCTTTGCACCTGAGCAACGTAATATCTGAGGGATTTATCGTTGACAGACATTTTCTTATTTCACTCTTACTGTGTTAGTTACTTAAGCGGTTCGGGTCGGAGTGTCACTACGAACCATTGGAGTCCTTTATAAACCGGTTAAAGTCAAGTTTGTTGACCATCTTTGAATCTGTGTGGCATCCCACGTCATCATTTTCATCATACGTTCAATTGGAGATAAGCCAACAAATGTCCAAAAACATGATTAACTTCCAATTTTACTGATATCGACGCAGCCTCAATAGCTTCTATAAGTAAACTTTATGAAGTGAGAGGTCTTCGATTTCTTAATTACACATGCGAGCTAAAGTGAAAAGACCAAAAGCAGCACAGTCAATGGTTATTTATTCAATGAAACCTTCCAGAAGCTGTTCCTACAGATTGTCTAATAACGCCTTGAACAAATAAGTAGTAGTAGCTTAGGATCGTCCTGCTTATGAGATTCAGCAACTTTGAGGTTCAAGTTTTACTTGTACCAAGAAAAAGACAGTCTGCACAGTTGATTCCAACAAAATATGAAAGGAGCATTCTTTACAAAACTTGCATAACAAAGCAAGAAATCTAACTTACCTATCAGGTTAAACCGAATCTCGAGTGTTTTTAATATTTAAAGTTTGTTCTTCGTTATATTGTTTTTTCTTTTTTTTTTTTTTATGTTTGTGCTCATTCACTACATTGCATGCAGTCCAATGGGCTGGACATCTCTTGTCGCTGCAGCCCTCTTACAACTTAGCTCCTTAACCGCTTTCCTAAACTCTTGCATTCTTATGGCATATATCAATGGATTGACTATGGAATTGGCATAATGCAACACCATTAACGTTCCCTTTATGTGTACATGTGTTGATCCAGGAGAAGTTTGACTGAATATGTCATTTCGCTTAACTGCCATCCAAATAGATATGGGCAGAATAGTCAGGATAGAGACGAAGGTAATTATGCTTAAGGTTACTGACAATTTCCTTTCTGACACAACTGCACTAGAATGCTGCGGAGGAGGGTTACTTTTGACTTTTATGGCAATGATAACATTAGAAACAGTTATGATAAGAAGGGTAAGACAAGTGTAACATGCAAATGCATATGTAATTGAAACTAAATGGAGCGCTTGAAGAACAGACATCATGGATGCCAGGAGCAAAGTTATCATCCAGCTGCCATAAATAACTTTGACGTAAAGCCATTTCTCAATTAAACAGTGCCTGAAGGGGAAAAGTGTGGCGTGTAACCGCTCTAAAGAAATTAACGAGAGATTGGCTTGAGAAGCAAGGGGAAATATGAGGCTCGAGGTTAAAATGATGAATTCTTGCCAGCTGAAACCATTCCCACGATCCAAATCCAGGACGAGTATATTCATTGGTCCCGATACTGCTCCCACCAGTAAATCAGTCACCGTCAGGTTTATTATCAGATAGGTAGTACGCTTGCGTAAGTGGCGATTTCTTACAAAGACGACGACAGTGAAAACGTTGATTGTAGCTATCACAATGACTTCAATGAGTAAAACTTTTTTCCACGAATTTTTCAGCTTTTCTAAAAAAGGATGTTCAGTAGCGTCACCAACCATACTTCAATAAAACTAAACGTCCCTTCTTCTCTTGTTAATTCGTTGTAAGCTGGGATAAGAAAAAAGGAAAGAAAAAGATGTTCAGCCGTTTCTTACAGTAGAACTCTTTGAATAATATTTCATTTCCTAGACTAGACCTTTCTTTTCAATTTATTTCAATGATTTATTCGTGTTCGGTGTGGTTGTCTCGCAGTTGTTTTGAGACACATGAGCTATGCTAGTGTCCATATATGGTCATAGCAATGCCTTTAACGGGTAAATTAAAAACCATGAATGTCTGTCAAATGAGCCGGGCATAAAATTTTCAACCTGAAATATGAAAGGCAAAGTTCCAGAAAGGTTTTTCCTTTGGTATTTTACCAATGATTGGCTGTGTGTAAGAAATAAAAAATGACTTCACTTATTAAAATTGACCAGTAAAGATAAACGATAAAAAGGAACAACGTTTCGGGGTCGTCATGACGCCATTATCAAGTTCGAAGTGATAGAAATAATTGACGTCAATGTCTATTTCTGACATTGACTTAATTATTTCTATGACTTCGAACTTGATAATGGCGTCATGACGACCCCGAAACGTTGTTCCTTTTTATCGTTTATCTTTACTTGTCTATGTATAACCAAACCTTTACTTATAAGGATTATTAAAATTGACTACCTTATTGAACGGTAGCTCCTCTAAAATATCAACAATATAAATTTACTTCCTATGTCTAATTTCCAAAATGTTTCCTAAAAGTGTTTGATCGCATGGTCATCAATCGTAAATCGTCGCTGCATTTTCTATTTCGCCGGATTTTCATTTACAGAAATCTTGATAGCGGCATAAAAATTCGCAGTGAACTTCAATAAAATAATGATTTTATGCCTTGTTTTCATAAAGATGTCGGTCCTTCAGCCGAACAGTCCGACAAATATTCTCTAGGAAAAGACAGTTGCTTAAAGTCTCAAACTCTACCCAAACTTGTCAATTTTGCTGTGGCAAAGTGTTTATATCTTGTTTCGTCTACGTTGTTTGCGATTTTGCCCTATAAGTCGATCAACGCCAAACTTTGTTCAAAACTGCTTTAGTTGAAGCTTGTTCTTGTCATCTTAAAGATCTACGAATGCGGTGAATTCTTGTTTTGATAAAATGATAATTGTCCACATGAAGTTCTTAGGTGTATGTAGATTAATTTCGATCAAACATGACAACGTATATTAAAACGATGGTTTTTTTTGCTAAAAAATCAGCTGTACCCATATGGCATGAGATGAAAGCAATAATTTCATTGGTTGTCTAATTTCTTTAGTTGTCTTTATCCTTCTTCAATTTGCAAGTTTTAATAGCGAGGACATCGGAGTTCGTGCAAATCCTCGCTCACAAGATATTTGGCGTAGGAAATTGGTTCTTTTCTCTGAACTAGACGACGATGTTAATTAACAGTAAACAGATAGAAGGACGAATAACTAAACAGGAAGTGTGCCAGATATACAGACTTCTTTGTAACGAAATTTTTCTGAGCAGTATTTTTGTTCAAAAGATAAATTGCTTGAATTAACTGGAAAACTACCAAACGTTTCCCAAAATGTATCTTAAGTATAAACAAGGAACAACTAAGAATGGCAGGTGCATAACTAGGGTTCTTTAAAAATTGAGCTCAAATTAAACCATACGGTTTCCTTTTTTAACCTCATTGTCATTTAACCATCTGCATTAATAAAGAGGAGCATCGCCTCATAATTTTTTTTAGCCTTGTAGTTGTCTTACCTGCGGTAGAACAAGTGCTTTAACTAATGAGATAAACGATTGCTTTTCTATAAAAAAAAATATTCTTCCCTTCCTTAAAATTTGTACTAAATGAACCAGCTCTTCACGTCACCTAGTAGCTCAGTGGTTAGCGACCGACCATTATAGGGAACGTCATGTTGTTCAGAAGGAAGATATTTCTTTCTTTCAAAATCATGACGTGTGGAATACTACATCTTTCTTTATATTTCATTATTTGAGTAAAACCGTCACTTTTTATTCGACAACTGTTTGAATTCATCGCTATTTATTCACGATATTTATATATAACTCGCTGCTCAACACTGACGCTGCCTTCAGTACATAACCTTTCTTACTAACACTGATCTTCGTGGACTGAAACTTTACTGGAATGTTAACAGAGAAGCACAAAATAATAATGTTATGCCAGGTTTGTTTGAATGTTTCAGCCTTGCAACAGCCCCACTGCATATTCACCTGGAAACGGCGCTCACAACAAACTTAATTGGAGTTTATTAAACCATCTGCAAACCCTACCCTTAAAAAGCCGCGTGATATATTTCTCAAACCATTTTTTCAGTTGATTGGGCAATAATAAAGTATTGCTACTCACCTCGTTTCTTGATAACGTGAATAATGCCAACTTGGTTCCAAAACTGCCTTTAACTGGCGAGACTGAATCTTGCCACGAACATGCGGTTCATTTGCATCAAATTAGTTCTTCTTTCGATCAATTTTAGTAGACATGCAAATTTTCATTGGGACTGGGTATGTTTTGTTGCCTGTTGGGTTTTTTTTCCTTAACCCAGTCTAACCTCTTACAGCGTGCGTGGAGACGTCCAACGTGTCCTTTCCTTGAAGTGGCATTGTTAATAGTGTTTCAGTATCCTTCTATTTCTGTAGGATGAGGGATTAGTCTCTAATTGGTTGCTTTGCACCTGCGCATTGTTAGTGAACGAACGAGCGGACAGACAAACGTCCGTCGAATTTACGAAGAAATTGCGCAAAGATTAAGTCTAAAATGCAATAAAATTACAATGCAAAATCCAACAAGAGGATAAATAATACAATACAAGTTATACTTAAACTTGTAAGAAGGAAAACTAAAATAATTATTCCTTTTAACGTAAAGGTAAAGCCAGAAGAATCAACTCTGATTGGTTATTGTCACGAAATACTCGAGATAATTTATGCGACATAATTTCTTAGGGTTTTTCATTGTCAGACATTTTCTTATTTCTCTCTTTCTGTTTTAGTTACCTTCAGCGGTTCCGCTTAGAATATCACCACGAACCACTGAAACTGCACCAAACGCTGACTACTGTCCAGTATAAACCAGTTAAGATCAAGTTTGTTGACCACTTTTGAATCTCGGTGAGAAATAAATTTAAAAAAAAACAAACATCTAAAACAGGAAATTAAAAAAAAAAACGTCTAAAACAGGAAATTCCGGTATAAAAGGGGCCTGGCCTGGCATTCTCGCCTTCTTTTGTCAATCAATTATCAGAGCGTAAACAACTGACAAACAACATGCGTCTTTTTTTACGGCCCTTAACTCGGATACAATTGGCTTAGTTTTCAAAGTAAACGCAGTTAAAGAAATTAGAACTTAATCTCTTATATTGTTGTGGTGATAATATGAAATTTTGGGGCCTTTTTGTTTTTTTTCAGAGGACGCTTGAGACAACAACTTGCCACGACTGAAAGGCGTCTAAATTTAGCTCTCACGCATTTAAAGGTGTCCAATGAAGGAGGGGCGTGCCCTTTTATTGCGGAACGTCTTGTTTAAAACGTTATTTCCTTCCAATTTTACTGTTATCGACGTAGCTTTGATAGGCTACACAAGAAACTCTATCAACTCAGAAATTAAAAAAAAAACTCTAATCTCATTTTGTGGGAGGTTTTTCAAAGAATCAGTTTTCATTATTTGCTCACACGAATCGATACCGCTTTTTTATGTTAGTCTTATAAGATGTTTCTTACTGCAGAATTAAAAGCTGATTAGAACAACTGGTCGGCTTACGGCAGGACCCAGGAACGGCTTTCTTAAGGGAACCACAGTTTAATTTCTTGGAGATAGACGTTCATAATAACGGAACATCACAGTCCGCTTTCAAATGCCATAACATAGAAAGCATAGTTTGACATTTAAATACTATAACAGAAGTGCAAGAGAAATTGATAGAAATATAATTGTATATATGATGATTGTGATGATGCATAGATTGGGTATGTATGAAATAAGGAATACATAGAAATAAAAGCCCTGTCTACGCAGACTACTGAAGCAGTTGCCAATTAAGCCTCGAAAACCTATATATTCATGCCTCAACGAAATCGTAATTTTCACTTCAATCTGACCTGTCCATACAAACGTTCTCTTATATTCTTCCATTTTTATTCCTGTGCATAAGTTTTATTTAACGTCGACGTTGTCTTAAAAGTTTTCGTACCAAGTTTTTCGTATGAGAAATCCAACGAAATCATCTCAATTCTTTACTCCAAATTTTCTTTTTGGATACCAAGAGCACTTGCTAAGTACTATTTTCCCCGCTTATTTTTAAACCGCGTAAAAAAAAACCTGTTTTAGTTGGCAACACCCATAGGAACCCGGTAATCCCGAGATGCGCAGAATGTATGCGCAGTAACAAACGTAGGCACCTTCCTATTTGGTAACCGTCAATGTTCTTGGGCAACTGAAGGAAACCATTTGGTTGCCATACTGGTTTTGCAGATATTTTACTCAACGCTGGTAAATTGAGTTTCAAGACTGGGTATTCGAACAGAGACTGAATAACATTTAAAAGTTGCATATCGCAGCTGATAGAACTTTGACGTTCCGTTAATGCGAAGTAAAGCTGCGCACAGATAAACAGAGGAAGAACCTTAATAACGTTTACACGGGAACGCGAAGGCATTGTTTGATGTAATGATACGAAGCACAAAAACGTCATAGCCGCTAGTGAGCTGGACATTATTCTGCTTGTACAGAGAACTAACCGCTGGTATACAGGGGAATTAAGACTCGCCTCAGCTCTGCTCGCAGGAAGTGATTTCCTCCACTTTGTTTCTCTTGATTCTACATGGAAATCACGCAGGTCAATGATCTAAAATTGGACCTTGCGTTATTTTATGAGCGTCATGGTCTGGGCACCTGGCACTTCCTGACCCCCTCCCCCTTCTCCCAACCCATCTTTCTAGACTGAACAGACCGTGAGCCCTCCCTCTTCTCCTGCTGTCCAAACCCCTCCCCGCCTCTTTTTCCCTCGACCTGCCACATATTCCTCCCGAAACGTAGACAACCTGTCTCAGTTCTAAAAAGCACTAAAGGTTCAGTTCCGAACAAGACCGACTTTCAATTTTTGCGAAAGGTTAAATATCGAAATTCAGCTCAAACTGTCAAAACGAATATTTATTCTTTCATCTGAACTCATAAGAAAACGAGCGTACTTTTTTATTTTAGTTCGTTAAAACAAGAATACAAATTGTTCACGTCAGTTTCATGTAGAAAAAAAATACACGGTATTCAATTTACAAAACAGCACATTATTTACTCTCTGATATAAAACAAAGTCCATCTTTAACCGTGACGTCGGCAGCACAACAGACTGCATAGCAGTCTGATAACTCTTCTGGATTTCTTTTTTGCTGGAAACTGCTGAGGAGATAGCATGTCATTAATTCATACATCTTAATACAAGAAAACTACCCTAATTTCAATTTATTTACTCCGTTTACAGACGCCCATGTGCAGACTACCGCACATTTATGGGCAAGCGATATTGTATATTACGAGTTTCTATAGTAATTGACTTTCTTGTTATCGTTTGGCCTCTATCTCAAGGGTGGGAGAGTAGCAATCCAGATCCTATACAGGGTAGTGTGGGGACAGTTTAGGCTCACAGTGGGAGAGTGGTGTGGAAGATAGTTGTTGCTAAGAAGACTGTTGTGAATCTAAAGTCCCGTCCATACGAATGAATTGATTGACCGCTTAGTCTCGCCGTTTCTCTATTCCTCAGTTATTTCATTCTGATTCAACAATCTCATTCATATTTTCGTCCACAAAGTTTTCTTCCTCTTCACACGAAAAACAACTGAGGAATAGAGAAATAGCCAGACTAGCGTTTCTGTATTTACGTCACAGCCCTACTATTTCCAGTCTCACGGAAGTTAAATTTGACACCTTTATACGCCACACGCGTGGAAAAAAGTTGATAAGGAATTCTTTTTCGAAGTTCATACGGGAACAATATGATGATTTGATCAAGAAAAGAAACAAATTTTCAGTCGTATACACTTCCAAATATTCCCGAGGTATGATTGTATTCTCAATACTTACTTCCTGCAGTGGTTCAAGAACTGTTTTAAGTTTTGTCAATTCCCTGGAAGAAGGAAAACAGAAAAACGATGTTACTAATCGTTTCGACAAGACCATTTTAAACTAATATTAAAAATCCCTCTCTTTTATCTCGCGAGTGTTAATCCTCACTTCTATATTACAATATTTATTATGGATTGAGAATTGCAGTGTAATCCAATCCGAACTAATCACAAACTGAAATCCAATTTTGAAAGTGTCTGGCCCTTATCATTCCTTCCAGTGAGCTGGTGGAACTTCACAAAGCGCAACAAGTTTTGCTTAGTTACGCCAGCTCTCTCACTTCGCTACAGTCACTCCAGCTCTAAAAATGATCGTTGTGGCATTGATGCAATAGTTTAGCTAGCTAGATCATCTACTTTGTTAAACTTACCTATCTTTGGTTGAGATTTCCTTCTCAGCCTGAAAAGAAAATAGCAGTTACACTAATAACCTTGACAAGCTAGAATTACTGATCCTAAATCAAAAATGTACTTTTCATAATGACTCGCAAGGCACCTTTTCAAATCAGGGTTAATAATATTAAGTACTATTTCTTTTTTTCTTTCTTTCTTTCTTTCTTTCTTTCTTTCTTTCTTTCTTTCTTTCTTTCTTTCTTTCTTTCTTTCTTTCTTTCTTTCTTTCTTTCTTTCTTTCTCACCTGTTGTCGCCAAACTGAGAACTCCTCAGCCTTTCTTGTGCCCTGCCTAAATTGAAATAATAATAATTATGGTATAAGTGTATCAATTATTTGCTTTCCATAGAGTCGCGTCCTTAATTAAAATTCATTTTCAGTTTGTGCAGGGATGTTTAAAATAACCCCGAAGTTGTGATTAAAACAAAACCAAGCCAATGGGTTTGAAGCAGGAAAAGATTGTTTTCACCTGATAAGTTCATCTATTTCCAGAGAAAGTGACTGCGGAAATAAAAACAAACAAACAAATAATTTACGAAAAGAATACTTTTCACTCATCATGGCCTCCTGCTAGAATCAAAAGTCTTTACCATCTTCTTTGAGAATAGCGGTTCGTGGGTCACAGACGGGCTGGTGATTTTAGATTGGATAGCAAGAGAATACCTAAGTAACAAGGCTATGATTCATCTTTCGGTTGCTGTTGTGGCAAAGCAACTATGTGCTTTTTAGCACGGGTTTTATATCAAGCAATAAAAAATTTTAAATACAACTCATAACTTTGTGCCGCCTCGCGCCGTTAAAGCCAGATTCCATTTTGGCGCGGAGCTGATTAATCACTGTTTCGTACTTCATTGTTTTTAATATTATTCTTAGCAAATTTATCAAATATTTCCAGAAATCCGTCTACAATGATACATTGTATCCACTAATTTAATCCATTTTCCCGGACATCACATTCCTACATTCCTGAAATCCCGTACCCATCCAATTTGTGTAGCTCAATCCAGACAAAGCTATGCCCCATCTGATCCTGGATTCCATTCTTCGTCGACTCGTTATCGAAGATTTACTACTAAAGTTGACGTCACATTTCGAACTTATGCCTGTAACGCAGCTCGCTTCCTGTATTGACAGCGTTAAGGCTTGGAAACTATCCACGAATGAACATTAAACAAGAAAATGCTGCATTTTCCCTACTCCTGGCGACGTGATCAAAACAAGAAGCTTTCATAGTTTCAATACCTTATGCATGTTCTCCATTTTGTTGAGCATTCCTGCCATCTCACTATAAAGACAAACACATATATATTTAAGCATACCTTACATTTACACGAAAAGAACGAAAGAGGATTTTAAAATTTCGCCAATCTGCCATTTACCTTTCCATGTTTACTTTTAATACCTACAAGATGTAGAAAAAAATAAGTCAGTTTGAATAATTGTTTTAGCCATGTAACAAAAATTTCATGCGGGCTTCTCTTTGACAGTTGTATGTAACAGGAGAAAAATGTTTTCCGTGTTCATAGTCTGTGTAGTTTTCCATCAAAACAGGTCCCTCGAATTTTAGGGTGGTTGTTGGTTTTAGTATCAGGAAAATGACATGAAAAGAAGGTACAATATTTTTTTTTTAACAATTATTTGTTGTTGTTTTTGTCTACTTCTTTGCTTGTCTGTTTGTTTTTTGTTCTTCTTTCAATCTACCGAATTCAAAACTTCTTTATCGCAGAAATACGGAACTGATATTTCTTTAGTTTGAGGTCTAGAAGTTGTCTGATTTTTTATGCATTTACGCAGCCGTTTATTCAACATCTAGCGTAGGCATAGTAAGGTACCTCCACTCTCCTGTTCTCTTCATCCAAGGCCGCAGTCTAAAACAAATTAAACAGGAAAGCACTTAAAGGGACAGTATCACGCTATTTTTAGTAACGCATTGAAAATCGGAAAGACGCTATTCGGTTGATAGCAGCCAAGATATTAAGACAAAATTCCATTAAAAGACTATCAGAATGCAAAGAAACTATCCACGGATATTTTCGCTGCCAGATGACCAAGATAGAGAGGGGTTCAAATTTGAAAACGTCTGGCAGACGTTTTCAAATTTCGCTGTTGTAACGCACTAAAAATCGCCGGTTGTACTATATTTTGGTTCAACCTTTTGTCTTAGAATCACTATTAAATTAAATTTAAATTAGCGATTGAGAAATTAATTAACACAGTGTTCAAAGTTTAAATTTAGTGAATTTTGGCCAAAAATCATGATATCTCCCATCGATCTCCCATGATACTGCCCCTTTAAAACAGCGAAGGCGGGCGAAACTTTTGTTCTCCGTAGAACTTTAACCAGAACATTAACTGTCTCCTACACAATATGTGAAACCATTTTTCTGCTCCAACGTTTGTACTTGTTTAAATCGTCACACTTGGTGTTCTCAACATCACTGATCTTAACACATTTATACTTTTCTTTCTACGCGATATCTCAGTCCTAAGGTTTAGAACAATTGTGGTATCTCGTGTTGTCCGCAACCGAATAGCAAAATAATTACAATTAAAGATAAAAGGAGACTTACAAACTGGTCGTTCTCTTTTTGAAGCTCGCTGTTCATATCCAATTGTTCCCTAAACAGAAAACAAATCAAGGTTATTCGTCCATAAACTTTAGGATCACTGGCAGTCAAAGGAGCATAAGACCAATGCAATCGTTTGGTCAGATGAAAAAACATATTTAAAAAAAATCTACTCACTTTTTCATCTCTTCGTGATGATAAAGTGCGTCTTGCACTTTGGAGACCTATTAGAGGAAATGAAATGATAGTAAACAAGTCATTAGAACAATCAATCAATCAATCAATCAATCAATCCTAAATTAATCAGCCATCCAACCAATCAATCAGCCAACCAAGCAACCTATCAATCAATCAATCAATCAATCAATCAATCAATCAGTCAATCAATCAATCAATCAATCAATCAATCATTCAATCAATCAATCAATCAATCAATCAATCAAGCAGTCAATCAATCAAGTAACCTATCAATTGATCAATCAATCAATCAAGCAACCTATTAATCAATCAATCAATCAATCAATCAAGCAACTAACCAATCAATCAATCAGCCATCCAAGCAATCAATCAGCCAAGCAAGCTACCTATCATTCATTCATTCATTCATTCATTCATTCATTCATTCAATTAATCAATCGAGCAATCAAGCAACCTATTAATTAATCTATCAATCAATCAATCAATCAATCAAGCAGTCAATTAATCAGCCATCCAAGCAATCAAACAACCAAGCAAGCAACGTATCATTTATTCATTTATTCATTCATTCATTCATTCATTCATTCATTCATTCATTCATTCATTCATTCATTCATTCATTCAATGAATCAATCAGTCAATCAAGCAATCAAGCAATTTATCAATCAATCAATCAATCAATCAGTCAGCTATCCAACCAATCAATCAATCAAGGAAACAACCTATCAATCAATCAATCAATGAATCAATCAAGCGGTCAATCAATCAAGCAACCTATTAATCGATCAATCAATCAATCAATCAAGCAGCCAATCAATCAAGCAACCTATTAATCAATCAATCAAGCAACCAATCAATCTATCAATCAATCAGCCATCCAAGCGTAGAAACAACCAAGCAAGCAACCTGTCATTTATTCATTCATTCATTCATTCATTCATTCATTCATTCAATTAAACAATCAAGCAATCAAGCAACTTATTAATTTATCAATCAATCAATCAATTAATCAATCAATTAATCAAGCAAGCAATCAAGCAAGCAATCAATCAATCAATTAATTAACCATCCAAGCAATCAATCAACCAATCAAGCAACCTATCATTCATTTATCCATTTATTCCTTCATTCAAGCAATCGACCAATCAATTAATTAGTCAATCAATCAATCAATCAATCAGTCAATCAAGCGATCAATCAACCAAGCAAGCAACGTATCATTCATTCATTCATTTAATTAATCAATTAATTAAGCAATCAATTAATCAAGCAATCAATCAATCAAGCAATCAATCAATCAATTAATCAGCCATCCAAGCAATCAATCAACCAATCAAGCAACCTATCATTCATTTTTTTATTCATTCATTTATTTATTCAATCAAGCAACCTATCAATCAATCAAGCAAGCAATCAGGCAACCTATCAATCAATCAATCAATCAATCTGCTATCCAACCAATCAATCAATCAATCAATCAAGGAAACAAGCTATCAATCAATCAATCAATTATTCAATCAACAAGCCAGTTTTAATATATCGACAGATAAGCATGGCAGTGAGTGGATAACTTCAATGAAAACCATTTCCCTCTTTACGGTTAAATGTTGCACCAAAATATGAACTTTCACATTCTCCAGCAAAAGGCGTTAACTTATTAACAGGCCTCTTGCACTTAAACGTAACTTTACGATTTTGGAGATGTAACTCACGTGACTTCTAAGTGCAAGGAACTTATTTCCGTTTTAGTTTGTGTAAACCCACCTGCTCATTGCAGCTCTTTTCTTCACTTTTCACTTGTTTCAGTTCACTATACGGAAAAGAGGAAGAAAAATTTTATCATAACGTTTTAGCTATTATTCAGGCAATCTTAACCAACATATAAAACGAGAGAAGAAAAAATAGAATCAATAAAGCGATTCCTGCAAGTGATACAAGCTTCTAACAGTATTTACAATATCAGCACGAATCCGTTTTCAAGTGTTCAACCTGAGGTCATTCCCCGTGCTCCTGACAAGGTAACCATTTCGTCTTTTCTATTTGAATTTATTAACAAACCATGCTATGGCACGCCACGTTCATTTTTCACCCATAAGTAATGCAAAGGGAGAGATAAAATTAACCAGAGAATATGACTTGCTGTTCAATATATTTACCTCTCCATCTGCTGCCTCGTTTCCAGGACGGTCTGTTGATCGAGTAAAAAAGAAAATAAGAAAAAAAGAAAGAAAAGCTTTGAAGGTGGGAAGTACTGGGTGAACGACTTAAGCAATGTAGTGAAGAGTCTATGTAGAGGGGTATCAATAACTTTGAAATTAACCAGCAAGAGAAGACAACTTTTCTGACACAGACACAAGGCACAACTTTACTTTGAAGGAGAGGAAAGCAAAAGCGACCGACTGAAATAATTAAACATACCTGGAAACTCTCCTTCATTTCATCCAAAGAGGCCTTTCGCTTTTCCCTCTATATCAAAACAACAACAACAACAAAAGATAAATAAACAATGTACCAATCTGATTTATAATTGTTTTAAAATGACTTTCCTAAAACCCTCTACAAAAGACGTCTCTTTGTATATAAGTTTTGGATCATATTTTTTGCAATCCGTTTATATACTCTATGTAAATGCTATTAGTCTCGATTCCGGTGTTTAATATTTTGGATCAACATAACAACTAATCTGATCAACAACCATTTGGTTTATTCTCAGAAGACCTTCACGAACTAAATTTGTTTCAAGAAAAGTTGAATATGAAACTTAAACTAAGAAAATATAACAGTACAGTTTAGCGTAAGTGACATCATCAGGCACCTCTTGCTTCTTTTCTTCTATTTTTTGGACCAAATTCTCAATATCCCTGCGGATAAACAGAAGTGCATACTTTAACAAGGCGCTGTTTTAAAAAATATTAAACTGACATGTAAAAATAAACTGCTGCGATCGATCATGCCAAAAGGTACACTGGGCGAACGTGTAACACAAAGAAATAAACAAGTAACGAGAGAGCTTATGGCTCGGAGTAATAATTCCATAAATAAAATAATTAACATAGAATTGAGTTTACTATAAAGTTCTTTTTCAGTGTTGCTATACTTAATATAATCTAAGCCACATAATATTTTCAGTGTGTGATTCTAAACATCAGAGCTAACAGAAATGAAAAAAAAAAGGTGCACACCTTTTGACTTCATTCTTTTTCTGAAATAAAGAAGAGGTTATTAGTATTAACCATGTTATTTTCAATTTAAATGATTTCTTTGTGAAGTTTAATGCTCGGCTCCACTAGCACTTGTTTTATAAAAACTGCCGAGGGTAAATGAAAGTTGTTACTATTTTTTTAATATGGCGTAATATGATGATGATGATGATGATGATGATGATGATGATGATGATGATGATGATGATGATGATGATGATGATGATGATGATGATGATGATGCTGATGACATGAAAGTGATGACTTTGTGATCAAGTGATCAGCCCTTGAACTTTCTTTTAAAGATGCACAATGCGATACAATTGCACTTTTACATTTTTTATTGAAAAAAACAACCATAACTGGTGTCTTCCCGTTATCTTTCTCTAACTCCTTTTTTTATTGCAGGAAGACAATGACATAAAAAGCTATATATCCTTTATTTAGTTCATTGTCGTTCTGACTCAACTAGGACTTATTAGTGATGGAGTGAGTTCTAATAGAAGAAAGATCCTCCCAGTTACTATGCAACGTAAGCAGTTGCGAAAGGAAAGCCTGAAAAAAATTCAGGCTTGAACGGGATTCGGGCCCTTGACCTCTGCGATGCCGCTGCAGTGTATGGGTTCGAATCCCGTTCAAGACTGTTTTTTTTTTTTTCATCATTTACTTTGTCTGTAATGGTGATGGTCGTGATAAAGAGAGGAGTAATTTTGTATCGTTTTAAATTAATCGAGAGTTTGCTCGTTAGAAAGGCAAAAGAGGGCCTTCAGTTCTGTTGTTAACATTTAGGGAAATTACCTCTTCTTCATCAATATTGTTTCCTTCGCCTGTCAGCTCCTGAAGTGTCCTAGAAAGAAACACAAAGTAATAAAATAACACTTTACATTTTTTTTTTCAAATAAAAGTAACACACCATAGCTAATCTCCTTCTGTTATCTCTCTCTAAGTTATCAGGTCGCATTTTTTTGTTTTGTTATATTGTCTCAGTGAACACTCACCCTTGGAAGTCGATGTTTCTTTCTCTTATCATTTTTAAATCACCCTGTTGACAGATGATGGATAGATGCAGTTATAAACAAGAGCCCTGAACTGAACATGTTTGGAGTACATTCCTGAAAGGCTCACATTTCCTCTCCTTGCTAATTCCATCCTTCATCAACTCACATACAGTGTTTATCATCCCACCCCAATACCCCCCTCCTCTACGCCAATTTTAACCCTGTTCTTATTCCTAATCTCCTAAGTCCGTTTATACTTCGCTATCTCACAACCCTTGTCTCATTGTCTCTTTTCTTTTTGTTCTCAACCGTAATCTCCATTTGTTCTTTTCAGTTGATTTCTAATCTAGATCTCCTGATTCCCTTCTTTGTTTCTGTTCCATAATCTCGTCCTCCTTCTCACATGACTCCCGTCACTTACTATTCTCTCTATTTCATTGGCCCTACCCTATGTACTTTTTTCCCTGTGAACATAATATCCCACTGTTCCCCTCATTCTTTGTTTAAATGTTTTATCCCCCTGTACCCAACACTATCCACAGTGACAATTCAGAACCGTTACAGGGTAGTGTGGGGACAGTACAGGCTTACTGTGGGAGGGTGGTGTCGAAGCCGGTTGTTTCTTTAAAAAAGCTAAGAGGACCACTGTGAATCTAAGGACAGGTCCGTCCATACGAATGAATTGCTGTTTGAACTTTTGCAATGCATACATTTTCATGTTCCGTAGGCAATAATACGCATCAGTAACGATCTGCTGAGTCAGATCTTTTTTGGTGACGTCAAGGAATAACCCATGCCTCAGGCAGACACTGAGAGCCTATCTCAGCATTAACGGTACCCGACTGTGGACACTATGCAATCTCTAGTATTGTTTACCTTGAAAACATATGATACTTATTTAATGTAAGTTCATGTCTTCGTCCAGGTGTTCTATTCCGCGCGGCGGCAAAAAAGTTACCGAACGGTCGAGACTCTTCTGCCTCTTGGATTCTATACACCTAAAATCACTAGGCTGGTGATTTTAGATTGGACAGTGAGAGAATATCTTAGTTGTAAAGTCATGATTCATCTCCTGTTTCCCTTTGTGGCAAAGCAACAGGTGTGGTTTTAAGCAAAGCGTTTACACCAAGCAAAAAGAGTTTAAGACCACCTTTATAAGGCCGGATTCCACTTTGTCGTGGCGCAGATTAATCACTAAGCCTGGTTTCCAGTCTTCGCTGACGTATTATCGAAGATACTATTAAAGTTGATGTTACTGTTCGAACCCATGAATTTTATAATTTCGCCAATCTCCCATTTACCTTTCCATTTGCCCTTTCAGTTCCTACCATAGGAACTAAAGGCACAGATGGAAAGGTATTTGACAGCATGTGACAGTACGTAGAAACAATAACACATAGATCATCGTACCCCCTTTCCCTGTTCCTTTGTTTATCCCTCCGTTCTTCCTCTCCCCCCTGTACCCACCTTTGTCCCTTAATTACCCCTACTTTTCTTGTTTTTAACGTTCCCTCTCCAGTTTGCTTTTTCGCCCATTTGCCAACTCTTAATTTCATCATTTTCCCCATTTTACCCAGTTCACACTATTCTACCAGCCCCCATTGTTTGCATATTATTTTTTTAAGAGGAAAAATCAAGCTACTTATTTCTCTAAATTACAAACCTGGGCCTTCTCTTTTGCAACCTGAATCTTTTTCTTGGCTGCAGTCAACCGCTTGAACTGCATACTGCAACGAATTTAAAAGTAATAAGGAAATTTAATGGCAGATACTTTCCTGTTCTGTTCTTCTAGTTAGTAAGAACTCTTAGGAAGAAAATAATTTTATTTCTCCTATCGCCTCTTTGAAGAGATTTTAACAATACAGACGCTTAGTGAAGGAAAAGAGGCTTTATTTGCGTTGGCTGTATGTGGTCTGTCCGATGGATATGTATAAAAATCCAATTGTAAAATATTTTAATTAAAATAACTGTTTAAAACAACAACCGCTTACTCTGTTTCCCTGGTTACCACTTTCAAGTAATCTTCTCTAGACTTTAGTTTCTCTTTTAACCTCTAAAACAAAAAGGAAGAAAGAAGAAAAAAAGAATGAATGAACGAACGAACGAACGAATAAATGACTGACTGACTAAAGGAATAACAATTCTATCGGCGATTTCATGAATAACAAAGGATACTTTTTGTCTGCGTGTTCTATGTTAGCTTCCGCTGTGATAATTATCAGTTTCGAAAAATTTTTAAAAAATCCATGAAAATACGGAAATCCGGACTTGCAACTCAGTAGTTAGTCTCCTAAATTTTACAAAGAATCATGAGCATGTCTTGATATTAAGTTTTTATCATTTCAGTATCGTTAGAATTTCTTTTAGCAGATCGCTCTCAAATCTTGTCATGAAATATCCGCCTCTCTTAGAGCGGTTCAGTGTTATTTTTTCTTATGAAATTCAATTCTCCTTCAAACATTTCAAATAGAATTTCCCTCAGGATCACAGGCATTGCTCTTACTAGTTAGATCTCTCTTAAATATCAAAATGTACTTATTTCATTTTGTGGCTGATGACAATTTAAAAATCGCCAAAAGCAAAAAAAAATAAGGTAAGTGCATTTTTTTTTTACATTTTAAAGAATTTTTCTTCGAATTGATGTCCGCATCTCTCATTTTTCCTTTTAATATATCACAGTGTATTACTTTATTTCAATTGCTGATGGCAATTTAAATTCTTCTTCGTTTCAAAGAAATTTTCATGGAAGTGGAGAAGAATTTTTGTCTGCATTTCTTATTTTTCTATTTAATATATCGTAATGTACTTACCTCATTTTCACGCTCCTGGTGATTCAACTTTTTCTCCATCTCGAAGAAATTATTTCTTCGATCTAAAATAAAAGCAGATTTTATTGCTTTTAGAGTCACCTTATGGACTCTTCCAATTTTTGTTCCCGATACTTAGCAAACCAAAGCTATTTAAGCCAGTTAATATCGGTCGGCCAGATATTACATCTTTTCTGGAATTTCCCCCAAAAAGCCAATACTGGCATGCTTTTCTCACTTTCACTTCCCCCCCCCCCCCTCCCCACCTCCCCAAGTTTTGTGCACAATTTGTGTTACTATAAAACGATTTTTATATATTTTGAAAACTAAAATGTTGACAACTTATCAAGATTAAGTAAAACGTCGTACTTGTTTGCGCGACAAGCTGCCTTCAGTTGTTATTAGAGACATTTGAAAAAGATTCTTCTCAGAAACAAGGAATCAAAAACACACAGACCAACTCAGTGTCGATGACAAGCTGAATTGTCAACGGGAATTGGAAAAGTAAGCGAGTCTGTAAAAATGAAAAGCATTAGGAAGCTATTTTGTGGCTTTTTATTGATTGATAATTTTTTTCGCCTAAGTAAGATTTGGCGCTTTTAACTTTATTGAGTTCGTAAACTCCGGGTAGATCTTCTTATATCACCCACTTAGGAAGATTTACTCAAAGTTTTCGAAATAACCATTGAAATGACTTTATATTTATTATTTGACTTAAAAGTTTGGGGGTTACCAGAAAGCACCGCTAACTTTTTGTTGACAATGGTACACAATGTTCGCGCGCTAAACCACGCGTACAACTTAGTTGCACGCGTCAGATTACCAAACAAAAATTTCACAACAATTTAAGAGAACAATGTAAAAAATATGTTAGTTTATGAGAACCTGTTGCTGTTTAATGAAACATTAAAGTTAAATCGATACAAAAACAACTTCCACAGAAGGACTGAAGTGCCAAGATAGATTCTTTGTAAGGCTTGCATCTCCGCGCGTGCAAAGGTGAAAGATTTGGAAAGTAACGAGAAAATGGCTGACGCGACAAGACGCGACTTCCACTCAGCCATTTTCATTGACCAGTCAGATTGGAGAACATGATCGATTTTACCAAATCTTTTCTCTGAAGCCAAACATATGGGTACGAGATTACAGTTTTCATTCACTGCGTTGCTTTCATCAACATTTTCTGAAAACTCCGAGTAAATCTCCGTTATGACGTCAATCTGAATGACATTTGGAGTTCGATGCGCGCGACTTTTCTAAAGTTCTATGCATTCTTGGAATAACGTAATAAAAAGATTTTTTAACATCTACCGTAACCATAGCAGGCGTAAAAATAAACAATTAAATACAACTAAACACTGTTTGCACTTTTCCATAAATGTGTTCCATTCCATAAAATATATGTCATTTAAAGTTCTTACATCCGTATTTATTTAAAACGTATGGAAGTTATATAATGTATTGAATCAAAGTCAAAAAACTGACAATTTTTTGCAGCGGTGTGGTTTTACTGTGTTTATCACAAAATAACTCCTGAACACATTGCGTCCCTACTATATTTTAAAATCCTCAGTTAACGCGCTAGGATCAAAGGCTTCAGAAATGTTATGTTCGGCAACTGTAGGTGGGCGAACATTGCAGCGAAAAGTTCATGGCGGATTTTTATTCCGACAAGATCCGAATGAAATTTTGGAAGCGAGCGATCAAGGAAAATTGGCAAATCAAGGCGAGAATTGAAAAGCCTTTAAGATGTGACTACGTAAGGTGTGCTTACTAACCTGATGGACGGCCTGAGGCCATTTTCTTAGCTTCTCGCCTGTCGCTTTTTTGAAATATCTCGTTGAAAATAACTGATTCGCTTTTACCAACGTGTCCCAAAATCTTCGAGTAAATTGACCTTTATGACGTAGCATAATTATAAATGCGCGCTAAGCCTATTTGCTAGTGCGAAATAGCGTTCTTTTTGGTCAGCAGCTTTTTGATTGAAGAAACAGAACATAAGGAGCCTATTTCACTTCGCTAAAAACAATTGTATAATTAATGTTCACGTCAACATTCAACATAAGCTCTGGGAAAATTGCATTGCAAACAACGCATGCAGGGTAACAACGGCGAGAACAGAGACATGACTAGCTCCGGGTGAAATTTAAGAAATTTGTTTTCATTTGACGTCGGATTTGGTCTCTATCATCATTATTTTAATATACATCTCAACACGACCGTTTTGAAAAGGCGGTCGATGAGAACATGAGCTCTTTTTGATGCACGAGAAGGTGCAGAAAAACGCTGAGGAGAGAAGAAAGGAGAAAAAAAAAAAAACGAGAGAGAAAAGGAAGACAAGACTACACAACCTTTTTGTTTTTGTTTCGTTTTTTTTTTTTGTTGGCAACCTTGAACAAACTGACCATTTGCGTTGCATTCTTAAAGAACCAAGAATTAAGCGTGCTCATTTTCAATACTTCGTGTAGATGTGTTTTCAGTCTTATAGCTGATGGTGTCTCAAGTATCAAAAAGATATACCATAAAACGGTTTCAACCAGTGCTTAGCAATATGAGCAGTAAAACTTTAACCTGGGATAGTAATCGCATCATGGTTTTGGGGAATAAAGAGAATTGCTTCTTCCTCCTGATCAAGTGTCAAGTTCTTCTAAACAAGTCTCTATTTTTGTTGGTTTCATTCCACCATTCCATTCTAACATTTCCAGCAAAGAACAACGTCGTTTTTAGGACGAGGTTACTCGCACCAGTACCTTATCTGCATTCAAGATGGTGCCTTTCTGAGACCAAAATATTTCTTTGGAGGTCACGACATCTTCAACTTTTAACTGCTTTCTGGGAAAACAGAAAACAGAGGTGAATGCGCAGCAGTTGGAAGGCTGCGAAACGCTGGCCGGCTCTGCAACAGTAGAAAGCAGCCATGCTACCTTTCCAATATATCCTCTGACCTCAGAGCGAAATGGAGCTGGATGTATTATAACAAAATCAAAGGATTTTCTAAACTGTGCAAACTAACCGATCGGTGATTAGCGAAACGTGGCCCAATCTTCAAAAAAGATATGAAAATCTGGAAAATGGCGTCGCGATTGCAGATGTTGTTGATCCATATAATTATACAGGCGAATTATATGATTTTGAGAAAGTGTTTCTTGGAGTGGGATTTAGTACCGTACCTTGGGGCGTTGGAGACATTATTTTGACTTGCTTTTGGGTTGATGACCGTAAAAACGAAGAAACCTTTTCCCAGACGCTTTCCAATGGTGAGTATAAATATTCTCTCTCTTAATATTATTAATGTCTAGGCATTCTTGGTGGACCAGTAGCTCTGGCATGTAGTCAGGGATTTGGGAGACCCCATACATCTTATTCCAAAATGGCGGCTGCCTCAGACGATCTGGGTCGAGTAGCACGAGAGCGAGGCATCGAGGGCTACGATTCAATGTCTACATGTTTTCATGTGGCAGTATAGTCAGAAATATGCCTCAAAACTGTTGTGTTCTCGGGTGTAAGAAAAAAGTTTACGAAGAGGATGGCGTTAAAATATCTTTCCATAAGTTCCCTGAAGACAGAAAACTGTTAGGAAATGAATAGTTGCCATCCGAAGAGATGTTCGCAAAGAGTTTAGAGTGACTGATCATACGAGGGTTTGCTTAAGACGCTTTAAATCGAGTGATTATCTCACATTACTTACAGGCCGTAAAAAAAGGATGAAACCGACTATATTTTTTTTGGAAGCAAGGCTCTCCGGTAAAGAGGAAGTCCCCGAAGAAAAGAAGTCCTGTAAAGCGAGAAATCGGGGCGA
Source organism: Pavona decussata (assembly GCF_977016875.1). Classification (NCBI taxonomy): domain Eukaryota; kingdom Metazoa; phylum Cnidaria; class Anthozoa; order Scleractinia; family Agariciidae; genus Pavona; species Pavona decussata. The sequence goes on from NW_028145590.1 coordinate 118,381, forward strand.
TGGGGTCGGAAACAAGTACCGCGAACGTTGGGACGCGTGACAGCTGGTGCTATAAACGAAAAGATCGACCAAACGTCCGATGTGCTGGAAGTCGACGACAGAGGCACGCAAGATGAACGTATGTCTGAACTGGAAAAAGAAATAGAGGAGCTGAAAAACAAGCTTCAAGAAGAAAAGGAGAAAACAAATGCTCTAGCAATTCAGCTGAATGAAATGAAACAACAACTTGTCAATTTCACAACACGGTACGACAATTTTGAGAAGAAATCTTAGTCTTTAAATCGGTTTAAGAATGATAAGTCTATAGAATTGTACACTGGATCCGCCGATGCCGATGGCGGAATATTTGATGCGTTGTACAATTTTTGTGACTCTGGTGAGGATGGCGGCTGAAAATATTCTGAGTTAAGATTCTTGTTGAGATGTCGCGGAGACTCTTGCAAAGGAATGTCAACGAAGGCACAGCTCGTAAAAAGGTAAGACTAATTCTTTCATCAGAGATGATCGCTGTGTTCGTTATATACAGAATCAGGATTTTGATTTTTGTTTCCAGGGTGGAGGAATATGTATTTGCAATTGCCGCGTTCGCGGTACTTGTTTCTGACCCCTTCGCCACGATTTTTCGCTTTACAGGACTTCTCTTCTTCGGGGACTTCCTTCCTTTCTTGCTTCCAAAAAAATATATAGACGGCACTCTCTGTCGGTTTTAACATTTTTCTACAGCCTGTAAGTAATGTGAGATAATCACTCAATTTAAAACGCTTGAGCAAACCCTCGTATGATCAGTCACTCTAAACTCTTTGCGAACATCTCTTTTGATGACAACTATCCATTTCCTGAACAGTCCTCTGTCTTCAGAGAACTTATGGAAAGATATTTTAACGCCATCCTCTTCGTAAACGTTTTTCTTACACCCGGGGACACAGCAGTTTTGAGGTAGTTTTCGGACTATACTTCCACATGTAGACATGCAAACATAGAATCGTGGCCCTCGATGCCTCGCTCTCGTGCTACTCGATCCAGATCGTCTGAGGCAGCCGCCATTTTGGAATAAGGTATATGTTGCAATACTAGTGGTTTAGGGCCCCTGTTCCAGATTCTGCTCCACTCATGTGCCGAACCCAATTGATAAATGAAGTGCAGCGAAAGAGCGGCGTCTGAATCAGTTTGGCACTGCAAACATTGTCAATTTTGACAGGGTACTGCTGCATAATGTAACCCTGCAGAGGGAGCTGATTTAGATGCTGTTCCCATAGCCTGGCACATTGCTGTCGTTTCCGTTTTGTTTAAGCATGAAAGATGCGTGATAGCATTGCCCTCATGCATCAAACGGGAATGACTTCTACGTCACAGGCTACTGTTCTTATCGTGTAATAATGCATAAATTACGTGTAGTTCCTATCAACTTATAATGCGTTAATTACTCATTAACAAATATAGAGTGGTGGTTGCTGTTTAACATGATTTCCAAAAGATTATAAGCTTTCTGTCTGCTACCTTTGATGACATGTGAAAAATTAAACAAAAAGAAATTTAAATATACATGTAGTGAGTATTAATAGCATAAATTAAGGACTAAAATACCTGTTTAAAAGTTGTTGACAAGAATGCTAAATGTTCAAAATCAAAGTTTATTTGAAAGTGTCAGAATTAATAATTGTTTAGAAGGGTGCTATATTGTTTTGGAAGCAGGTTGTCTGTCGATTAAGTTAATTGTTATCAGCCGGGAACAGCTCAATGGCCAGGATTCAAGTGTCTGGAATTTTTGTAAGGATTGTACCATTAAAAAGCTAGAAAGCTCATAATAAAAATAAAATAGTGGAGGAAAAAATTGACAACTTTAATGGCATAACCGTTATCAATGCTACAGGAGAATCTTCATTAATACACGACTTTCACCCTCATTAGCCTACATTAGCATACACAAACTAATGCACTCGCGATAAATTGAAAGAGCTAGTCAAACTTAGAACCCACTAAAAATTTGAGAAATGAACTTTAAAGGTACCAAGATGTTAAAAAGAATATATGGCTTCTGGCAGCTCATTCCACCCAGCCGTTACATTCTTTTCAAAGCAGGGCCGTACCTAGCGCGGGGGCAGAGGGGGCAGCTGCCCCCGCCAGGAAAACTCAATTTGTTTCTAACATCACACTGATCACAAGAAAATCGACTAATTGACTGAAAAATATTCCTTCAATGTGAATTCCAAATAATTATTTTGGAAAAAATCTTTTGAGGCAAAAGCCAGTACCGGTTTTCTTATGAAAATAATGATTTTGTCAGTTTGTGCTGCCTATGGTTTAGAATTTGGTGTGTAAATAAAGACTGACAAGCCTACGCCACTTTCTGGCGCGTGTTTTAGTCTTTTTAAATCTAGGTTATACAAGTATATTTTTTTTCAGAGATAAATTGGTTTTAAAAGCCTGCCCTGCTCGCAAGTATTTGTAGCGGGTTTGGATTTAACCATCACATGTTCATCATCCGACAGCTCATTTGCGCCTAATGATTTTTGAGTTTCCTCTTTTGAATTCTGTAGCCGCTGCTAATTACACTCAGCTCTCTACTTTATCACTTTATTCGAAAACTTCACCATTCCAAACACATCCCGACGGTAAACAAATCCGTACCAGAACGGTTCTTGAAATACAAAGATTAAATAAAAGATGTTAAAAAATACTACAAGTAACGACATGGAATAAGCAACTGAGAAACAATAGATAACGGGTCTGCGAAGAATGCGAGTTGTGGAGTTGCGAGTTGCGAGTTGCAGTTGCGAGTTGCGAGTTGCGAGTTGCAGTTGCAAGTTGCGAGTTACAAACCGACAAAATAAAGATATTTCTTATCAGGCTTGTCAGGGTAAGATAATAAGTTAGGGATCGCAAAGACTTAAAAAAGAACATTTCGGGAAAAATAAGCAATAACCCATGGGTGGCAACTCTTTTTCTGGAGTTCAGTTTTAATATCTGCCTAGTTACACCCAGAGGGTTACATGTTTGGGTAAAAGAAGTGCTGGGGACCTATGCCATTGCTTTATAAAGCTCAGACAATGGTAAAAAATGGGGGTTGTTTTCAAAATTTCACACGAGCTTTTGCGTCACTTTTATGCATGGGAGTGTCCAAGGCTCCAAATTTATTTAGCAAAGAAATCCACCACAAAACACTATACCACCTGATAAATAAAAGAAACATCGTTGCCGAGAGACTAAACAAAAACGGGGTGGCAATGAAGTTTGGGGGTATTCTCCGAGTTGCTAACAACAAAACCTGAATGTAACGGAACTACCCTCTATCCATAAAATTATTATCCATATTATTATGAACAAAACTATACTACTATATTTTAAGTTTTCTTTAATCGAAATATGTCATTTTGCTCTTCGTAAAACCAAGTATTACAGACCTGACAGCGTAAATCAAGTTTTGTAACATGTCCGAGGAGATGAACTGTTATGTTTACACGTATTACACATACCTTGAACTGTGATATTGCCTTACAAGCCGAGGTAAATTGTTGATTTTGGGTACCTGGAAAAGAATGAGCTTATAAGCTAACAAAAGTTATTTTGTTTTGAAACCCGTTCGTTTATTCCATGAGTATTTTCATAACATAATTAATGAACTATTTTTTTGATAAACATTGAGTTTTCACAGTAGTGTATAAGTATAGAATTAGTAATTTTTATTGATTGCCTATACTGGCCTGGCATAACATTACAGGTGAAGAGAAGTTCTGATTATTCATGACGGGTTTTGTCAGAAAAGTGTAAGTAAATTATATAGTATGGTAGAATTTACATACGTTTTCGTTTCCTTGTTATCGGCGCTCACATGAAAATACAATTTTCATCATTTACAGGACAATTACCCGTTTTCATTTTCTCCTCCTATCTCGTTTAGAGTCGATTGTCTACCAGTTCAATTGTTGAGTTATTAAAGTGGACCATCATATACCGTTTAACGTGTTGGTCTGAATTAGTATTTGTTCTCAGAAATCCTTAGTGAATCGCCTTTCAATTCAAACCGAAGATGTGTTGGTGATCCTGAAAAACATCTATTGAACTAGCAGTTTTTTGTTCACCAAAAAAAGAGGCCCCATTGGGGGTTATAGGGTTACCCGATTTTCAGGTAAAATATAAATTACTGAGTATTGCGCGGGAGGGATAATGTCAATATTAATGATATACAGGATATTGGGAAATGCATTCGGGGATGCGGAGGCATCAAAGTTGCAATTTTTGTAAAAAATAAAATGGCTCTTTCATCAATATTACAGATAGAGAGGGTCAGAGAAAGGAGACTTCCTGTGTATTATCGGCCCTTTCAGGCACTGCCTGCCTTTGTACAAGAGAAACCGTCTTTTCCCTGGCCTGGCCTCAGCGCTGTATCGATGATTTGGCACTGCTATTCTTGGGCGAAACTTGCTTGAATCTCGTTCCTAGCTTGCCATTCCAACATGTCCAAAAAAGTAAAAATGTGTTGGTAGGCTTAGCGAATTAAACTTATTTGGCATCTTATCTTCATTTTCGCTAATTACTGAAATTAGATCCTTCATCGCCATCACAAAATAACACAGACTTCGGGGGTACTCCAATATCTAAATGTGACGGATTAAATGCTTGTTTGAAGTTTTCAAAAGAACCCCTAATAGTACGAGAACCCAAATTTGTGGCCTTGGGGTTTTACTAAATTTACCTGCAAGAGGTGCAAAAAAAAAGCTAGTTGGATTCTTCCAATCTGAGATTTATAAACCAGTGGCATCAATCCCTGACACTTCCTTTGCTCAAAAAGGTTATTCTCTGGTTGTAGCCTTGGTTTATATTAAAACTGAACTCAACAAAAGATTTAAGTATCCTTGCGATCCCTAACTTTTATATAACGTTATATTCACTAGAAATTTTCATTTTCTAGTTTTGGCAATTCGCAACTGCAACTCGCAACTCGCAACTCGCAACTCGCAACTCGCAACTCGCAACTGCAACTCGCAACTCGCATCTGCAACTCGCAACTCGCAACTGCAACTCGCAACTAGCAACTCCACAACTCGCAAATTACCCAGTCCCATAGAAAACGAACGACTAACATAAAAACGGCGAAACACAACTTTACAACACTGAAAATGACGCGACTGTGTTTTAAAATGAGAAACAATATTTACTTCAAGCTAAACAAGATGTTAACTCCATAAGAAGTCATGGCAATTTAAAAGAAAAAGCTTCGGTGTGTTTTTTTTTCTCTAAACGTCGTAGAGGCAACTTTATGTGTAGGAGAGAAAACAAAATTAATGTTCAACTAGAAACCCTGTCTACATACGGTAGACCCCTGTGAGGGGTGTGCGGAGTTTGCCCCCACAGACAAAAAATCCTAGGTACGGCCCTGCAAAGTGGATTTATTATAAAATATTTCTCACAGAAATTCACCCTGGTTACTATTTGTCACAGGTTATTTTAGTTTATTGTGTCCATTTATTATAACATACTGTTTCATATATGTTAATGACATCACATACCTGCCTTTGAAGGGGAACAGAGCAAAGGATCCACAGAAAGTAAATAAATTACTGTAAGTTTTGTGTCCATTTCATTTAAGAATTTTAAACAATAAATTATTAAATGTACTGCTTCAGAGAATATGTAAGTTTATGTTTTCTTTTGCTGGTATTTCCTTGTCACTGAAATATATTAAATACATCAGGTGTTATTTATTTACTAGACTTTAAAAACATAACATCACATTTCTTTCGCATATACCACTCATTGAGAATCAAATCCTACCAGTATGTATGGTGATTGTCAGATTATTCTAGTTTAATGTCCTTTCTCCCATGAGTCTCCTGCAGCTCAGTAGTAGAGAATCAAAGCTAGTAATTGACTGCTGTTAGGAGAACTCAGATTTTCTTTTTCTAAGTAAGCCTGTGTCACTGACTGAAAATAGCCCTTATCATTTATTCACTAGGCTTTAAACAAGGTGTAAGCTCATTTTCACCCCTGTGAGGTATGTGACCTGGAAATAACAGGCGTTATTGATCAATGCTCACCCTTTTTCTGAGCGATTCGAGGCACAAGATAACAGTGTAAAGCATGAAACATGACTGTGGGAGTGTGGAGCAGACGATAAGCTCACTTGTCATGCTTTTTTTGGCTAAGAAAAAAGGGCTTGTGAAGCAAAATGCCTCTTATTTTTAGGACACTTACATAATCAGTTCAGAAATTAAGTAATTTATAATATTTGTTATAATATTATTGGCATAAGGTAAGCTAGACAAACACCTTAAATAAGCTTGGCAGTCATTTTACATTTTACCACAATTGTTTCTAGTCTCGCAATCTGATTGGCTAATTTTCTGTTGTCGATAAGAGTCTAGACATCGTTGCTTGCGTCAATCAGTGCACCAAAATTTTGACAGTTATTATAAAAATTTTCTTTGACGTTGATATTGTTGTTAAAAAACAAATCGAATGTGGCTTAGCGTTGTCTGTACTCTTATCGACAATGGTATTTGTCATCACAGTGGTCAAAATTTGTTGTGGACACACTCGGCTGTGCCAATATTTGTCATCACAGTGGTCAAAATTTGTTGTGGACTCACTTGGTGCACAACATTTTGACCATTGTGACGACGAATATTGTTGTCGATAAGAGTACAGACAACGCCAAACCACCGCATTTGATTTGTCAATTTGAGCACTCGTACTGGAGCTAAAAGTAAATTTCACTCTACAAAAGCTTGACTGTGTAATAAGCTTCTCCTTCATTTGTTTATGAGTGCAACCCCCATCCCCTCCACCTAACCCAGGGTCTAAAACTGGCATGGATATGTGGTCCAAAAATTTCCAGATAGCAGAGTTTCCTTATTTTATGACCAAGCAGATGTCGGTAATTAGTACAACACATGATAAGTAGTGTCTTAAATGATTATCACTGCATCTGTGTATATAACATTATGACTGCTGATCCTTTTAAAAGTTTAAGCACTACTTTATTTTTATTTTAATTTTTTCAGGTATTGGGACTTAAGCATTTGATGCTTGACTGGGGCTGTATGAAGATGCTCCAACACAGGAAGCCCAGGGATTCATTTAGCAGGTGAAAAACTCTTTTAAGCTTCTCACAAGCCTATATTCAATTAACCAAGCACAGTTGCTGGGAAATACGTATTCTTTTAAAGATAAATTTATGTTCAAGAAGTTCCTCAAGTGTGGTGATGGTGTTTTTGAAATATTAAGGCAGAGCTTTGTTGAGAAAATAAAAAATGAAGGAACTTGAAGATATGGGAAAAAAGGGAATAATTTATGCAACAGTTCTCAAAGTGTGAATATGAGGGAACAGAATGTGAGTGAAAATCCTCCTCCACCCTTATTTCATGTCTTCTGTATCAAATGTGGTGTATTAAATATGCGAAATTCTGGAGTTTTCCCTAAATTTCATGGTTCAATATAATTATAATTATTATTACAGTGTACGTTTCCTCCGGATGGTCATTGGAAAGTCTGAGAGGGTTGGGGAGAGTTCCTCTGAAAGGCATTTGACATTTACGAAGGCAAGTTGGAGGATTCAGAAGATTCTGCTTTGGGTGGGGGTGGGGGGGGGGTGGTCCAAATCAAAAACCTTCCATGGGAGAGGTATGGGTGATATTTTTTCTGGAACAATCCATTGGTTGAGAAAGAAAACTTTATTCGTAAAATGGCAGACTTCTGTTGCATCACGAATAGTGACATCAGCTTGCTTGTGGTTAATTGTGATTGGCTCATACATGTAACACAACATAGCATTCTTGTTGTAAGATGTTTCATTGGAGCAGTTGGTAACTCTATACAGTAGTTAATTGAAGGACTGGTTATGAAACCTTGACATGAAAGTAATGGTGCTGCGATTTATGTTGGAAGGGCCGAGACCGTGCACGATCCTTTGTTTGAATGTTCACACTACAGCTGAATATTTTAGCAGGAACGTTTCTATGGTTCAGTTGCCCCAACACTTTTAAAATCTATTGTGGTTTGTGCACGGTCAAGGCTAAAAATGCTAACTAAAACATAGGACAAAGACGTTTGTCAGGTTTCGAACCATTGCTTTTTATTAACTATTGTAACTCCTTAGAGATATCTATCAGGGAGACTTTTTCTCTTCCCTCTCTCCCTGTCCTCTATTAAGATATAATGAACTACAACTGTACCTTAAAACCATTTCTGACAGCCATATCAGCCAGTACCCATTTATACACTTCGGTGAGAAAGAAAAAATAACACAACATGACATAATGTTGTGATGAGCCTTGAACCACTGGAGCCCTCTGATGCTCTGATTGAAATTCCAACATACTCACCACTGTAAGCACATAACAGCATCTTCATGTAGCACACACCATAATAGCTCAGTTGCACACAGGGGCTTATTGAATTTTAAACCCTGTGAAATTACTAAGGACTTGGCGCCTTCCCTTCCCAAGGCTCTCATGAACTGAAAATATTAAACTAAACCAAAACAAACAAAAAATGAAATCGTTGGAAGATCACTTACGATCGTTCTTCAATTTCTTCATTACACATGCAAGCTATACAGTGAATAACCAACAGCAACACAATCAATAGTTCTTTATTCAACGAAATCTTTCAAAAACTGTTCCTAATGTTTGTCTAATAACGCCTTTTAACAATTCTTTTTCTGAGCCAGTAGTTTAGGGTTGTACTGCTCATGAGATTCAGCAACTGTTATGTTCAAGGTTTACATTGACTTAACTTTTGGTTTCAACAAAATATGAAAAGGATGTCCTTTACAACACTTGTTAAAAACTTGCATCTCAAAACAAGAAAAAGATAACTTAAATATCAGGTTGAACTCAGTCTCAATTTTTTTTTTAATCCATAAAGTTTTTCTTTGTTTTATTGTTTTTAGCTTTGTGTACATACACTACGTTGCATGACGTTCAATGGGTTGGACAGCCCTTGTCGCTGCAGTACCCTTACAAAGCTCCTTGACCGCTTTCGTAAACTCTTACATTCTTATGGCATATATCAAGGGATTGACGGTAGAATTGGCACTACGTATCTGATAATAAACCTGACTGTGGCTGATTTACTGGTGGGAACAGTGTCAGGACCAGTGGAAATATTCGGACAAGATTTGGACCTTGGAAATGGTTTGGAGATGGCAAGAATCCATCATTTTAACCTCGAGCTTCGTGTTTCCCCTTACCTGTCGTTAATTTCCTTAGAGCGGTTACACGCCACACTTTTCTCGTTTAGGCACTGTTTAATTGAGAAATGGCTTTACTTCAAGGTTATTATTGGCAGCTGGATGATAACTTTGCTTCTGGCATTCACGATGTCTGTTCTTGAAGAGCTTGATTTAGTGTTAACTGTGTATTCATTTGCATGTTGTACTTTTCTTACTGTCCTTATCATAACTGTTTCGTATGTTATTATTATCATAAAATTCAAAAGTAACCCTCCTCCGCAGCATTCTAGTGCAGTTCCCTCAGAAAGGAAATTGTCAGTAACCTTAAGCATGGTCACCGTCGTCTCTATCCTAACCATTTTGCCCGTATCTATTTCTATGGCAATTGAATATGACAAGTTCAGTCAAATGTCTAATGCAGCAAATTTTCAAATAACCGAAACGTTAAAGTTGATAAATTATGCCAATTCTACCATCAATCCCTTGATATATACCATAAGAATGCAAGAGTTTACCAAAGCGGTCAAGGAGCTTTGTAAGGGTACTGCAGCGACAAGGGGTGTCCAACCCATTGAACGTCATGCAACTTAGTGTATGTACACAAAGCTAAAAACAATAAAACAAAGAAAAACTTTAAGGATTAAAAAAAAATTGAGACTGAGTTCAACCTGATATTTAAGTTATCTTTTTCTTGTTTTGAGATGCAAGTTTTTCACAAGTGTTGTAAAGGACATCCTTTTCATATTTTGTTGAAACCAAAAGTTAAGTAAAAGTAAACCATGACCCTTGTGAAAATTTTTCCGAGATCTCGCCGAGATCTCGGCCGGGCCGAGATCGCGGGCGAGATCTCGGCGCGTTTTTGGCCGCCGAGATTTTCATCTCGCCGAGATCTCGGCCGAGATCGCGGGCGAGATCTCGGCGCGTTTTTGGCCGCCGAGATTTTTATCTCGCCGCGATCTCGGCCGAGATCTCGCCACTAATCTCGGCGCGTTTTTGGCCGCCGAGATTTTCATCTCGCCGAGATCTCGGCCGAGATCTCGCCACAAATATCGGCGCGTTTTTGGCCGCCGAGATTTTCATCTCGATGAGATCTCGGCCAAAAACGCGCCGAGATTAATGGCGAGATCTCGGCGAGATGAAAATCTCGCCGGCAAAAAACACGCCGAGATCTCGCCAAATCTCGGCGGCCAAAAACGCGCCGAGATTAGTGGCGAGATCTCGGCGAGATGAAAATCTCGCCGGCCAAAAACTCGCCGAGATCTCGCCAAATCTCGGCGGCCAAAAACGCGCCGAGATTTAAGTGGTGAGATCTCGGTGAGATGAAAACCTCGGCGGCCAAAAACGCGCCGAGATCTCGCCAAATCTCGGCGGCCAAAAACGCGCCGAGATTAGTGGCTAGATCTCGGTGAGATGAAAATCTCGGCGGCCAAAAACGCGCCGAGATTAGTGGCGAGATCTCGGTGAGATGAAAATCTCGGCGGCCAAAAACGCGACGATCTCGTCAAATCTCGGCAGCCAAAAACGCGGAGAGATTAGTGGCGAGATCTCAGTGAGATGAGAATTTAGACGGCTAAAAAAATGCAGCGAGGAATCCCTGGCGGGATCTCGGCGAGCAAGCATCTGCAGCGGTGTACTGAAAATTTGATCGTCAGACGTCAAAGTAAAGCTTTTTGGTTTGAAATTCTTAATCAGCGGAATAACATTGGAAGGATGCTCATAACCGAACTACGTTCTCAAGACGCCCCTAAGCATTTTCCACGAAAAAGTGAATATATAACTTCTGTAAGTAGGCCCGGTTCAGACGCCGAACTTTTCATGAGCCGAACCTAATACCTCGAATTAAGTACATGAAAAGTTCGGCGTCTGAATCACTTGAGAACGGCTGTTTCAATTTGGAACGGCTCAGCCGTTCTTCCCGCCTGGCTCAGCCGGGAATTTCGGCTTTGGAACGGCTTTGATTTAGACGTCGAACTTTTCATGAGCCGAACCTAATGCATAAATTATTATAACGTATTTCAGATAAAAAAATTAAAACTAAAAAAAAACGCTGACATTTCGATTGGTTTTGCTTCAAGTAAATTAAGTTCGTCTAATTAAGTTCGGCGTCTGAATCAAAAGGCGGGATTTTCGTGATTTGGACCGACCTTAATTTGAATTAAGTTCGGCTCGTGAAAAGTTCGGCGTCTGAACTGGGCCTAAACAACCACTTACTTTCTACCTTATCATTTGAATCATTACGGCTGGGAAATCTGGACAAAAGAGCAAAACTAAGCGGTAAGCTTATGATGTAAATGAATTATGCCAACTAACTGGTTCAAATTGAAAACGAATATAGAAGTTGTGAATCACCAACAATTTATTTCAAAAATTTTACCTTCGAGGTTTCGAGTTATAAAGACAAAATCGTTCGTGTAGCTAATTACGCTTTGCGAAAGCTTCTATCGATTTCTAAACAAACTCTTTTACTCGCAGTGTTTCTTTAAGCTATTAAGTAAGATGAAATACGGATAAATAATATAAGAAACTAACCTCTTTCTCAATCAAGAGATACAAGGCTGTGGAAGAAAGCCATTAAAATCTCAATTCTCGCGCAAACTTGATGGTCACTTCCACTGAGTTGATTCTTAACACGCTTATAGCTTAACGAGCTTGAACATCCCTTTAGCAAATTTTAAGTCCTCCTTCTCCAGCACCTTAATTATCCAGGACATTCCGTATTCCGTAAAAAATGTGCAGTGACTGAGTTCATAGTGTGCAGTTCAGTTTAGTTCAGTTAGTTCGGATACCGTAGTTTGTTAACTTAATCAGTATCATTTTTGTTGACCAGTGCTCATCATATCCCTTGTGTGCTATTCTCCGGTTGACCACAGGTTCTTTTATCATGATTTTCAGCCATAAACGAATGGTTAACTTGTCATGAAGCTTAACTTTTCATATTTTCTGCGGTTAAGAGCAGGATTAATTTTTGTGGCCTCGCAAACCTCAGGTCAAACTTTTTTTTAGCTTACGCGAGCATCGCCGGGTGGCGTGATTGAATTAACCAATCACATCGCCCAATTCACGTTGTTGTTGGGGACTTTCGCGCCATTTGTCAAGTGGCAAGCCGCGGAGACGGCAAGTTGCTTACGAGGATTGAGAGACAGATTGTGAGGGAAAAGAGCACAATCAAAATATGTCGACAACTGAAGACAGTGTAATGAAAAGGGAAAGAACGCGTTTTCAAAAATTGTGCTACCTGTACCGAAAAATCGTTCGCAGCAGGCATTACGACATAACTGAAACGCCTTTTGAGGGACAAAAATCGCCTACAAAGGTGAGTTAAAGATTTAGACAATAAAGCGATAAGATTATCAGGTCAATGAATTCATTTTATGATAGTAAATAAGTATGTTAACGAGCTTCCGGTATGAGCAGCATTCTTCTCACTTTTATCTTAAGACGCGCACTTAATATTAATCTGCCGAAGCGCGATCCCGGCTAACAATTTAAATCAATTTAATAATTAAAGCTCATCGATTTCCTGTTATAGCATGAAAAAATGAAAGCAAACATTATTTTCACCGAGGGTTAAAGTGAAGTTTTAACTCATTCAACCTCATAACTTAATCCTTACCACTGAAGAGTTCACATGTCTTCGTTTCGAATCTGGCGAAGATCGCGGTGTCTTGTCGCGATCGTGGTTGTCTCGGCAAGATTTTGGTTTTCTCGCCGAGATCGCATTTGTCTCGGCGAGATCTCGCCTGTCTCGGTGCCCCTAAAAATCTCGCCGCGAATCTCGCCGAGATGGAAGACGCAACCGCAATCTCGGCGAGATCTCGCTGAAGTTTTTCGCTCTCTAAAAATCTCGCCGAGATCTCGCCTCCCTCGGCGAGATTAACGCAATCTCGGCGAGATCTCGCTGAAAGTTTTGCCCTCTAAAAATCACGCCGAGAATTACTGAAATCTCGCCGAGATCTCGGTTACCTCGGCGAGATCTCGCCTACCTCGGCGAGATTAACGCGATCTCGCAGAATTTTTTTCCCGCTAAAATTCTCGCCGAGAATTACTGAAATCTCGCCGAGATCTCGGTCAACTCGGCGAGATCTCGCCAATCTCGGCGAGATAACCGAGATCTCGGCGAGATCTCGCTGAATTTTTTACAAGGGGAACATAACAGTTGCTGAATCTCATGAGCAGTACAACCCTAAACTACTGGCTCAGAAAAAGAATTGTTAAAAGGCGTTATCAGACAAACAATAGGAACATTTTTTGAAAGGTTTCATTGAATGAACAACTATGGAATGTGTTGCTGTTGGTCTCTTCACTGTATAGCTTGCATGTGTAATGAAGAAATTGAAGAACGATCGTAAGTGATCTTCCAACGATTTCATTTTTTGTTTGTTTTGGTTTAGTTTAATATTTTCAGTTCATGAGAGCCTTGGGAAGGGAAGGCGCCAAGTCCTTAGTAATTTCACAGGGTTTAAAATTCAATAAGCCCCTGTGTGTAACTGAGCTATTATGGAGTGTGCTACATGAAGATGCTGTTATGTGCTTACAGTGGTGAGTATGTTGGAATTTCAATCAGAGCATCAGAGGGCTCCAGTGGTTCAAGGCTCATCACAACATTTTGTCATGTTGTGTTATTTTTTCTTTCTCACCGAGGTGTATAAATGGGTACTGGCTGATGTGGCTGTCAAAAATGGTTTTAAGGTACAGTTGTAGTTCATTATATCTTAATAGATAGCACCATTGCTTTCATGCCAAGGTTTCATAACCAGTCCTTCAATTAACTACTGTATAGAGTTACCAACTACTCCAATAAAACATCTTACAACAAGAATGCTATGTTGTGTTACATGTATGAGCCAATCACAATTGACCACAAGCAAGCTGATGTCACTATTCGTGATGCAACAGAAGTCTGCCATTTTACAAATAATTAAGTTTTCTTTCTCAACCAATGGATTGTTCCAGAAAAAATATCACCCATACCTCTCCCATGGAAGGTTTTTTTTATTTGGACCACCCCCCCTCCCTACCCCCACCCAAAGCAGAATCTTCTGAATCCTCCAACTTGCCTTCGTAAATGTCAAATGCCTTTTAGAGGAACTCTCCCCCACCCTCTCAGACTTTCCAATGACCTTCTGGAGGAGACGTACACTGTATGAACCATGAAATTTAGGGAAAACTCCAGGATCTGACATATTTAATACACCACATTTGATACATGAAACAAGGGTGAAGGAGGATATTCACCCACATTCTGTTCCCTCATATTCACACCTTGAGAACTGTTGCATAAATTTTTCCCTTTTTTCCCATAGCTTTAAGTTCCCTCATTTTTTATTTTCTCACCAAAGCTCTGCCTAAATATTTCAAAAACACCATCACCACACTTGAGGAACTTCTTGAATACAAATTGATCTTTAAAAGAATACGTATTTCTCAGCAACTGTGCTTGGTAGATTGAATATAAGCTTGTGAGAAGCTTAAAAGAGTTTTTCACCTGCTAAATGAATCCCTGGGCTTCCTGTGTTGGAGCATCTTCATACAGCCCCAGTCAAGCATCAAATGCTTAAGTCCCAATACCTGAAAAAATTAAAATAAAAATAAAGTAGTGCGTAAACTTTTAAAAGGATCAGAAGTCATAATGTTATATACACAGATGTAGTGATAATCATTTAAGACACTACTTATCATGTGTTGTACTAATTACCGACATCTGCTTGGTCATAAAATAGGGAAACTCTGCTATCTGGAAATTTTTGGACCACATATCCATGCCGGTTTTAGACCCTGGGTTAGGTGGAGGGGGGTGGGGGGTGCTCTCATAAACAAATGAAGGAGAAGGTTATTACACAGTCTTTAAGCTTTTGAAGAGTAAAATTTGTTTTAAGTTCCAGTTCCAGTACGAGTGCTCAAATGTAAAATGACTGCCAAGCTTATTAAAGGTGTTTGTCTGGCCTACCTTATGCCAATAATATTATAACAAATATTATAAATTACTCAATTTCTGAACTGATGATGTAAGTGCCCTGCAAATAAGAGACATTGTGCTTCACAAGCCCTTTTTTCTTACCCAAACAAAGCATGACAAGTGAGCTTATCGCCTGCCCTACAGTCATGTTTCATGCTTCAGACTGTTATCTTTTGCCTTGTATGGCTCAGAAAAAGGGTGAGCATTTCATCAATAAGGCCTATTATTTCCAGGCCACATACCTCACAGGGGTGAAAATGAGCTTACACCTTGTTTAAAGCCTAGTGAAAAAATGATAAAGACTTTTTTCACTCAGTGACACAGGCTTACTTAGGAAAAAAAAAATCTGAGTTCTCCTAACAGAAGTCAATTACTAGCTTTGATTCTCTACTACTGAGCTGCAGGAGACTCATGGGAGATAGGACATTAAACTACAATAATCTGACAATCACCCTACATACTGGTAGGATTTGATTCTCAATGAGTGGTATATGTGAAAGAAATGTGATGTTATGTTTTTAAAGTCTAGTGAATAAATGACACCTGATTTTTTTTATATATTTCAGTGACAAGGAGATACTGTACCAGCAAAAGAAAACATAAACTCACATATTTTCTGAAGCAGTACATTTAATAATTTATTGTTTAAAATTCTTAAATGAAATGGACACAAAACTTATAGTAATTTATTTACTTTCTGTGGATCCTTTGCTCTGTTCCCCTTCAAAGGCAGGCATGTGGTGTCATTGTTTACATTTTACTTCATTAGTATATATGAAACAGTATGTTATAATAAATAGACACAATATAAACTAAAATAACCTATGACAAAAAAAGTACGTAACCAGGGTGAATATCTGTGAGAAATATTTTATAATAAATCCACTTTGAAAAGAATGTAATGGCTGGGTGGAATTAAAGCTGCCAGAAGCCATATATCCTTTTTAACATCTTGATACTGTTAAAGTTCATTTCTCAAATTTTTAGTGGGTTCTAAGTTTGACCAGCTCTTTCAATTTATCTAGAGTGCATTAGTTTGTGTATGCTAATGTATGCTAATGAGGTTGTAAGTCGTGTATTAATGAAGATTCTCCTGTAGCATTGATAACAGTTTAGGTGCCATTAAAGTTGTCACCCTTGCAAAAACAGTCCTATTTTATTTCTATTTTATGGCTATTTTAATCCTATCACACCTATTTTTATACTATTTTATTCACACTTTATCATATTTTATTTCTATTTTACCTGATACGGAAAATAGACCATCTATTTTATTTGAGTTTTACTTCTATTTTAAACCTATTTTAAAGCAAGATTGAACCAGGTGGTGTATTTTATTTCTATTTTTTCATAACAAGCTGAAAAATAGCTCGTTCAACAGGCTATTTTAATCCTATTTTAATTTGAAACATCACTGTTGCTCAGTAAAATAGTAATAAATTAGACTGTTTTATTTCTATTTTTCTGCACATAGGGTTGACTATGGCCAGTTCCTTTGGAAAATATGAAAAAAATAGGCTATCATAATCCTATTTTATCCATGACAACCTTGAACAAATGGCAAAATAGATTTAAAATACTATTTTTTATTCCTATTTTTGGCGGTAGATTCTAGTCTATTGCAAAATATGTATAAAATAGTCTATTTTAATACTGTTTTTTTTCCTATGCATGGTTAACCTATCATATTTTTTTCCTATTTTATTCAGCAATTCAAGCTTGCATGGCTTACAATTTATGTATGTAAAAATGTAATTTTGAGGCAGCTGTTTTGTACTCACACAAAGCAGAACTTCCACTATACACTGGAATTCATAATTCACAGCTTCTTTCTTGTAAGTTTTCTGAACCATGCATAAATAAATGAGCAACTAATTAAGACACGTACTGAAATGCATTTGTGAAAACCACTATTACCTTCAATTAATCTCGAGGTCATTTAATGCCAAAAAGATCAGCAAGTTTTGAATCATAAATCGTTCAAGTACAATGCTAGCTAGCTTTTTACAACGGGCAAAAGAACGGTGGAGTCTCTGCACAGCAACAATCAGGCAGCCATCTTGGATTTCAGTCAGACTGGGAAGACTGGGCATGAACAAAGCTATTTTGGTCAGCAGCCATGCCACTGCAGGCTCGCAGAAAAACCGTTTCATTTCAGATTTTAAGCGGGATTCAGGTTTACAGACATCCTTCCCCTGTTTTTTTGCTTCTGTTAAGCTAAAAATGATGTCTTCAAGCAGCATAATGTGGATGACTACTTTAAGAAAGAGGTATGCTTTGATTTAGTTAATAATTTTGATGAGAAACTGCATGAAAATGTGTGATTTTATAAATAAATATAGTCTGCTTGGAATGAGTAGATGTGCTTCTTGAAATTTTATGGCTCGATCCAAATTCTAGATTGTTGAGGTAGACATTCCTTATTTATTTTTAATATACTGGTCCACTGAAAAGAATAAACCATAACTGGCTTCAATAACAGTTAAGATTCGCATTACAATGACAAACTATACATTCCTCCAGGCTCTGATCATGCCACACATGCTTTAGATTCTATGACATTCCGTACACTGCAAAGCCAAATCTGAACTGGATTTTCCACAATATTTATAGCCTTCACAAACGTTTTTAAGGAGTACTTTGTAGCCAGATTAATATCATGTCTTGGTATAAGCTGAAGACTTGTTCATTTAATCTTGATTTTGATTCAAGTTGCATGATTAACTTCATGGAGTACATACATAAGTATTATTTTTTACATGCTCAATAATACATTATACTTTTTTAGCACCATGAGTTAAATTCTGTATACCCTCATATTTTTAATTTACTCATCATTGTTACGGGGGAAAAGCTCACTGCAATATGTGTCAAAAATCATACTAACAGCCTTGATCAATAAGACAAACTGACTTATAAAGTGCACAATTTTCTGTTTTACTACAGATTGTGAAGGCCAATACTCGAGACTGCAGCTTCAGAGTCAAGTCAGAAAAAATCCTGATAAAAATAAGCTAAGTCATTTATGACTGCCAGACTTTTATCTGTTATTGCATTTGACTTTAGGAGAATGCATACTTTTCATGTCGCTTTTAAATCTTTCTACGTGTAAACGCTGTGTGATTTGGGTTTAGTTGCAATCTTGGACCGGCTGACCAATTGCCTTGATTTCATGCAAGAGCTTTGAATCCCGCTAGCTAAGAAAAGTCCCGCGGGTCGATTTTCTGGACAGTCAGTACAATAAAAAATATAATTTCACTGGATATCAAATGCACGTTACCAAGCTATGATTATTACTGATTCGATTTTGTAATGAATCGTGAGTTATGCTGCTACAACTCAGGAACAATTACCAAATAAAATATTTTTAACTTGCCTAATGCAGTCTTGGTCATTGCTTGATATCACAGTTGAAAATGGCAAAGGTGCAATCTTTTTTATCAATCCGATCATCTTTCTTATTAGCACTTCCCCTTAAACCTTAACACAATTCTAGACAAAGCCATGTTCTGAATGTTTCTTTCCAGAGAAGTTCATTGTGAAATTGTCCTGCTGTTACTTAAAACGTTTGTAGCTCAAGCTGGCTGTGGTATACGGTTTGAATGACAAATTCATATAGTGTGCAATGCATGTTATTAACCATCCAGATATACATATGTAGGTAGATGAGGACTATAATTTATTGATCATTAAATTTATGATATGTAATATTGACCAATACCACAACTAAAGCACACCTCCTTTAGAAAATCTAGGCTGAGGATTTAGATACAGTTTGAACTGTCACCTACTTTCAACCTATTTTATAGCTATTTTATTGCCCTATTTTAAACCTATTTTAAAGATATTTATGCCCTATTTTTTGGTATTTTATCTCTATTTTATGTCTATTTTAAACCTATTTATATCCTATTTTCCAAGTTTTTTTCCTATTTTATCCCTGTTTTATGTCTATTTTAAACATATTTAAATCCTATTTTCCAAGTTTTTTTTCCTATTTTATCCCTGTTTTATGTCTATTTTAAACCTATTTCAATCCTATTTTCCAAGTTTTTCCCCCTATTTTATCCCTGTTTTATGTCTATTTTAAGCCTATTTTATAATCAACATTTCAAATTGCATACACATTTTTCTCTATTTTATAGCTATTTTATAGCTATTTTAAAGCTATTTTAAAACTATCTTGTAGGTAGTTATGACTTGCTGGATGGTCTATTTTTTTACTATTTTTTGTTTCAAAATAATAGGTTTAAAATAGGTAAAAAATAACTTTAAAATAGTCTTGAAAATAGAGAAAAAATACCAAAAAAATAGGAAAAAAATAGCTTAAAAAATACATATAAAATAGATATAAAATAGGCACTATTTTCGTAAGGGCAATTTTTTCCTCCACTATTTTTTTCTATTATAAGCTTTCAATAGCTTGTCTGCTACAATCCATACAAAAATGCCAGACACTAGAATCTTGGCCATTAAGCTGATCCCGGCTGATAACAATTAACTTAATCGACAGACAACCTCCTTCCAAAACAATATAGCACTCCTCTAAACAAATATTAATTCTAACACTTTCAAATAAATTTTGATTTTGAACATTTAGCATTCTTGTCAACAACCTTTAAACAGGTATTTTAATTCTTAATTTATGCTATTGAATTCACGGCGTGTATATTTAAATTTCATCAAAGTTAGCAGACAGAAAGCTTATAATCTATTAGAAATCATTTTAAACAGCAAACACCACTCTATATTTGTTAATGAGTAATTAATGCATTATGAGTTGATAGGAGCTACATCTAATTTATGCATTTAATTACACGATAAGAACAGTAGCCTGCGTGGCAGTCATTTCCATTTGATGCATGAGGGCAATGCCGTGGCGCATCTTTCATGCTTAAAGGAAACGGATACGACTGCTATGCGCCAGGCTATAGGAACAGCATCTAAATCAGCTCCCTCTGCAGTGTCACATTATGCAGCAAACCCTGTCAAAATTGACAATGTTCGCAGTGCCAAACTGATTCAGACGCCCCTCTTTTGCTGCACTTAATTTATCAATTAGGTTCGGCACATGAGTGGAGCAGAATCTGGAACAGGGCTAAATCACTAGTATTGCAACGATGGGCTCTCTTAAAGCTCTGACTGCATGCCAGAGCTACTGGTCCACCAAGAATGCCTAGACATTAATAACATTAAGAGAGAGAATATTAATACTCACCATTGGAAAGCTTCTGGGAAAAGGATTCTTCGTTTTTACGGTCATCACCCAAAAGCAAGTCAAAATAATGTCTCCAACGCCCCAAGGTACGGTACTAAATCCCACTCCGAGACACAATTTCTCAAAATCATCAAATTCGTCTGTATAATTATATGGATCAACAACATCTGCAATCGTGACGCCATTTTCCATTTTCCACGTTTCGCGAATCACCGATCGGTCAGTTTGTTCGGTTTAGTAAATCCTTTGGTTTTGTTATAATCCATCCAGCTCCATTTCGCTCTGAGGATCTCTAAGGATAATTATGTTGGAAAGGTAGCAT
Source organism: Pavona decussata (assembly GCF_977016875.1). NCBI lineage: Eukaryota > Metazoa > Cnidaria > Anthozoa > Scleractinia > Agariciidae > Pavona > Pavona decussata. Next base: position 139,049 of record NW_028145590.1, read on the forward strand.
GGCTGCTTTCTACTGTTGCAGAGCCGGCCAGCGTTTCGCGGTCTTCCAACCGCGCATTCACCTCTGTTTTCTGTTTTCCCAGAAAGCAGTTTAAAGTTGAATTGAAGATGTCGTGACCTCCAAAGAAATACATTTTGGTCTCAGCTTGAATGCAGATAAGGTACTAGTGCGAGTAACCTCGTCCTGAAAACGACGTTGTTCTTTGCTGGAAATGTTAGAATGGAATGGTGGAATGAAACCAACAACAATAGAGACTTGTTTAGAAGAACTTGACACTTGATCATTATTTCAAGAAGAAAAAGTTCCTAGGAGGAAGAAGCAATTCTCTTTATTCCCCAAATCAACTGGGCTACAGGCCATTATATGATATGTGATGTGATTATTATCCCAGGTTAAAGTTTTACTACCCATATTGCTAAGCAATGCATGAAACCGTTTTATGATACATCTTTGGGATCCTTGAGACACCATCAGCTATAAGACTGAAAACACATCTACACGAAGTATTGAAAATGAGCACGCTGAACTCTTGATTCGTTAAGAATGCGACGCAAATGGTCAGTTTGTACAAGGTTGCCAACAAAAAAAAAAAAAACAAAACAAAAAAAACGAAACAAAAACAAACAGGTTGTGTAGTCTTATCTTTCCTTTTCTCTCTTGCTTTTTTTTTCTCCTTTCTTCTCTCCATCGCGTTTTTCTGCACCTTCTCGTGCATCAAATAGAGCTCATGTTTTCATCGACCACCTTTTCAAAACGGTCGGGTTGAGATGTATATTAAAATAATAATGATAGAGACCAAATCCGAAGTCAAATGAAAACAAATTTCTTTAATTTCACCCAGAACTAGTCATGTCTTAGTTCTCGCCGTTTTTACCCTGCATGCGTTGGCGGCGTAATAAACGCTTGTAGAAAAGAAACTCTCCGTAACACGCCTTCATTTTGTGTGCTCTCTTAAAAAGGCAAGACGCGGGCGCTATGTTTTTATTTTTACCTTTGGAATCAAAGAAAACTCTTGGTCACATGACCAAACAATCCTAACTTGATCGGACCATTTTGAAATACTTTATTTACGAAATAAATAAGTTGAAATGACGGGAAAAACCATAACATTGCTGCATTCTGCACTAAAATCTGCACTTGATACATACATATCCTTTATTTAAATAAGCTCAGAGCTTGTGGGGTCGTGTGAAAATAATTACAATATGAAACCATATTAAAATAGTGATAACATTACTGACAGAACACAAAATAATTGACTACAGCAATCTGATTAAGGGATAAAATGTATGATATAAGAGAGCTTAAACAAACTTTGTTTAGTTTGCAATGCAATTTTCCCAGAGCTTATGTTGAATGTTGATGTGAACATTAATTATACGGTTGTTTTTAGCGAAGTGAAATAGGCTCCTTATGTTCTGTTTCTTCAATCAAAAAGCTGCTGACCAAAAAGAACGCTATTTTGCTCTAGCAAACAGACTTAGCACGCATTTATAATTATGCTACGTCATAAAGGTCAATTTACTCGAAGATTTTGGAACACGTTGGTAAAAGCGAATCAGTTATTTTCAACGAGATATTTAAAAAAAGCGACGAGCAAGAAGCTAAGAAAATGGCCTCAGGGCGTCCATCAGGTTAGTAAGCACACCTTACGTAGTCACATCTTAAAGGTTTTTCAAATCTCACCTTGATTTGCCGATTTTCCTTGATCGCTCGGTTCCAAAATTTCATTCAGATCCTGTTGGAATAAAAATCCGCCATGCACTTTTCGCTGCAATGTTCGCCCACCTACAGTTGCCGAACATAACATTTCCGAAGCCTTTGATCCTAGGGCGTTAACTGAGAATTTTAAAATATAGTAGGGACGCAATGTGTTCAGGAATTATTTTGTGATAAACACAGTTAAACCACACCACTGCAAAAAGTTGTCAGTTTTTGACTTTAATTCAGTACATTATATAACTTCCATACGTTTTAAATATTAAATACGGATGTAAGAACTTTAAATGACATATTTTATGGAGTGGAACACATTTATGGAAAGATGCAAACAGTGTTTAGTTGTATTTAATTGTTTATTTTTTATGCCTGCTATGGTTACGCCAGATGTTAAAAAATCTTTTTATTACGTCATTCCAAGAATGCTTAGAACTTTAGAAGAGTCGCGCCCATCGAATTCCAAATGTCATTTAGATTGACGTCATAACGGAGATTTACTCGGAGTTTTCAGAAAATGTGAATGAAAGCAACGCAGTGAATAAAAACCCTAATCTCGTACCCAGATGTTTGTATTTGGAGAAAACATTTTCGGTAAAATGGATCATGTTCTCCAATCTGACCGGTCACTGGTCAACTGGTCAAATTTTTGTTTGGTAATTTGACGCGTGCAACTAAGTTGTACGCGTGGTTTAGCGCCCGAACATTGTGTACCACTGTCAACAAAATTTTAGCGGTGCTTTCTGGTAACCCCCAAACTTTTAAGTTAAATATAAATATAAAGTCATTTCATTGGTTGTTTCGAAAACTTTGAGTAAATTTTCCTAAGTCGGTAATATAAGAAGATCTACTCGGAGTTTTCGAACTCAATAAAGTTAAAAGCGACAAATCTTACTTAAGTGAAAAAAAAATTATCAATCCATAAAAAGCCACAAAATATCTTCCTAATGCTTTTTTACAGACTCGCTTACTTTTCCAATTCCCGTTGACAATTCAGCTTGTCATCGACACTGAGTTGGTCTGTGAGTTCTTGATTCCTTGTTTCTGAGAAGAATATTTTTCAAATGTCTCTTACTAATAACAACTGATGGCAGCTTGTGGCGCAAATAAGTACGACGTTTTAATTTTCAAAATCAATAAAAATCGATTTATAGTAACACAAATTGTGCACAAACCTTGGAGAGGTAGGGGGGGGGGGGGGGGGAGTGAGATAAGCATACCAGTATTGGCATTTTGGGGGAAATTCCAGAAAAGATGTAATATCTGGCCGACCGATATTAATTGGCTTAAATAGTTTTCGTTTGCTAAGTACCGGGAAAAAAAAATGGAACAGTCCATAAGGTGACTCTTAAAGCAATAAAATCTGATTTTAATTTAGATCGAAGAAATAATTTCTTCGAGATGGAGAAAAAGTTGAATCACCAGGAGCGTGAAAATGAGGTAAGTACATAACGATATATTACATAGAAATATAAGAAATGCAGACAAAAATTCTTCTCCACTTCCATGAAAATTTCTTCGAAACGAAGAACAATTTAAATTGTCATCAGCAACTGAAATAAAGTAATACACTGTGATATATTAAAAGGAAAAATGAGAGATGCGGACAAAAGTTCTTCATCATTTCGAAGAAAAATTCTTCAAAATGAAAAAGAAATGCACTTACTCTATTTTCTTGCTTTTGACGAATTTGAAATTGTCATCAGCCACAAAATGAAATAAGTACATTTTGATATTCAAGAGAGATCTAACTAGTAAGAGCAATGCCTGTGATGCTGAGGGAGATTCTATTTGAAATGTTTGAAGGAGAATTGAATTTCGTCAGAAAATATAAGACTTAACCGCTCTAAGAGAGGCGGATATTTCATGACAAGATTTGAGAGCGATCTCCTAAAAGAGATTCTAACGATACTGGAATGATAAAAACTTAATACCTACTTAATCAGACAGGACATGTTCATGAATCTTTGTAAGTTTAGGAAACAACTACTGATCATGAGTTGCAAGTGCAGATTTCTGTATTTTCATGGGATTTAATAAAACTGAATAATTTGAAATTGATAATTATTGCAAAGCGAAAGCTTACTTTGTTATTCATGAAATCGCCGATAGCCTTGTTATTCATTCGTTCATTGATTCGTTTGCTCATTTTTCTTCTTTTTTCCTTTTTTTTTCTTAGAAGTTAAAAGAGAAACTAAATTCAAAGGAAGAGTACTTGAAAATGGTGACCAGAGAAACAGAGTAAGCGATTGTTGTTTTAATCATTTATTTTAATTAAAACACAATCAACACGATGTTTATATATCCGTCGGACAGACCACATAGAGCCAACAGAAAACCGTCTCTTTTCCTTTGCTAAGCGTTTGTAGTGTTAAGATCTCCTAGAAGAGGCGATAGGGTCGTTCAGAGCCACATAAGGTTAAGCTAAAGGTTTCTAAATTGGAACAGTGTAGCAGGTGTCAATTGAAACTCGCCTGATTGCATCCTCCAACCGTTTACATTGCAAAATACTAAGAGCAGGTGATGAGGTGTTTTGGAGCCACACAAGAGAAATCTCGGCTTTCCTATTAGTATAGAGTATTTTATACCTACTGATTGATCGAGCCGATTTGGACAAATATCAGAAAGGAATTCGAAAAAATGGAGTGGAAGAAAATCGGCCGATTTATGAAAATCTCTGGCAATGCTCGAGTGTAAGTAGCTTCAAAGGCTCTTCTTCAAAGGCTCGGATCTTTCTCTAGTCAAGGGCTCTAAGTAAATATAATTAGGTAATTATTTTCTTATGGAGTTTTTGCTCAGTCTAAGGGCAGATTACATTCATTATCCTTATTTCTTTTAAATTTGTTGCAGCATGAAATATAAGCAGTTGACTGCAGCCAAGAAAAAAATTCAGGCCGCAAAAGAGAAGGCTCAGGTTTGTAATTTAGACAGATGAGAATCTTGTTTTTTTTTCTCTCAAAAAATAAACAAACGATGGGGGCTGGTAGAATGGTGTGAACTGGGTAAAATGGAGGAATGGTGAAGTTAGAAGATGTAAAATGAGCGAAAAAACAAACTAAAGAGAGAACGGTGAAAACAAGGAAAGCGGGGGAAACTAAGAGACAAGGGTGGTAACAGGGGGAAATGGAAGAACGGGGGGATAAAGTAAGGAACAGGGGAAGGGGGGGGGGGGGCGATGATCTATGGGAAAACCGAAAGATGTGAGAATAAGAGAGACAAAACCATGGAACTGGGGAATAGATGCCGGAACAGGGATAAAACATTTAAACGGGGCTAAAACATTTAAACGAAGAACAAGGGGAACAGTGGGGTTTTGTGTCTACAGGGGAAAAGATGCATAAATTGGGGCCCAGTAAATTGGAGGAATACGAGTTTTCAGGGGGAATGCAAGGAAACAAGAGATTGGGAATCAGGGATACGAATAGGGGATAGGGGTATTAGCCGGAGGGGGAGTCACGTGCGAAGGAGGACGAAGTTATGGGAGATAAGGGGTGAGAAACAAAAAAGGAATCAGGAGATTAGGAATGAGAACAGGGCCAAAGTTGGCATAAGGGGGGGGGGGGGGGGTTAGGGGGGGGGAGGTTGAGGGTAAACACTGTATATGTTGGTTGATAAAAGATGGAACTAGGAACTGTTCAATTTTAGCGTTGGGAATTTTAGGTGTTTCTGTGCAAAGTGTTGGGAATGAACTCAAGACATTATTCCTTCAGGTCACTTGTATATATTTCTATCTTTCATCTGTCAACAGGTGCATTTAAAATTATTACAAGAAAAAAAAAACCGACTTCCACGGGTAAGTTTCCACAGCAATAATACAACAAAACTTAAAATAATGTCTTCTGATAACTTAGAGAGAGATAACGGGAAGGAACCAGTTATGGTGTGTTATTTTTCTTTACAAAATAAAAAAGTGTTATTGTATTACTTTGTGTTTCTTTCTAGGACATATCAGGAATTGAAAGTTGAAGACGACAATGTTGATCAAGAAGAGGTAATTTCCCTAAATTTTAAAAACAGAAAAGAAGGCCCTCTTTGCCTTTCTAACAAGCAAACTCTCGATTAATTTTAAAGGTACAAGTATTCATCTTTTCATTTCATTGATTTAATCGTCTTCATTGTCATTATCATCCTGATTATCCTGAAATCATTCCATTGCCATCTTAATCATCGTCATTGTCACACACCATCACCACGTGACCAAACCGAATCATCATCATCATAATTACTAGTTGAAATGTGTTTCCAAAGTTATACCATAAAGGTTTTGAAAATTAATTGTCTGAACTTATTACATCAAATCCTACTTTATTGCAGAACCACAATAAACTTATAAAGCATATCTCTTTCAATTGCATTGTCTTACTCCAATAAAGAAACAGTTGGAGAGAGATAACGGGAGGACCCCAGTCATGGTTGATTATTTTCAATGAAAAATGTAAAAGTGCTATTGCATCGCGTTGTGCTTTTTTCTAGGAAAGTTCATGGGCTGATCATATGATCACAACCTCATCGCTATCATCATCATCTTCACCATTATCATCATTTTGTTACTGACAGCAATCAGTGACAGAACTTCTTACATCGCCAATAACCCCTTCTTTATTGCAGAAAAAGAATGAAGTCAAGAGGTATGTACGTCTTTTATTATTATTTTCGTACCTCTAGATGTTTAGAATCAGAAATTGAAAATATTGTGACAACTCCATGTAATTTAATATTTTATTTATACATGGCATTATTACCCAGAACTACAGGGTCTCTCGTGTATGTTAAAAGTTAACTCAGCGTACTTTTTTGGATGATTGCAGCAAAACTAGAACGAATTTTCCAAATCTCGCGAAATGTTTATTTTAATAGTCCGTTTTAATATCAAAAAGGCACCTTCTTAAAGTATGCACTTCTGTTTATCTGCAGGGATATTGAGAATTTGGTTCGAAAAATAAAAGAAAAGAAGCAAGAGGTACCTGATGATGTCATTTACGCTAAACTGTACTGTTATATTTTCTTAGTTTAAGTTTCATATTCAACTTTTATTCGAACAAATTTAGTTCATGAAGTTTTTCTAAGAATAAACCAAATGGTTGTTGATCAGATTAGTTATTATGTTGATCCAAAACATTAAAAATTGGAAACGTGTTCCCATACATCCCATATCTCGAAGGGCTGGCCAATCAGCAGACTAATAGCATTTGCACAGAGTATATACACGTATTTCAAAACAATATGCTTCAATACTTATATACAAAAAGACTTCTTCTGTGATTGGTTTTACGATAGTCATTTCAAAATAACTCCAAAGCAAATTGGCACATTGTTTATTGATCGTTTTTTGTTTTGATATAGAGGGAACAGCGAAAGGCCTCTTTAGATGAAGTGAACGAAAGTTTCCAGGTTTGTTTAATTATTTCACCCGGTCGTAAATCTTTCGCTTTCCTCTGCTTCAAGTAAACTTGTTCCTTGTGTTTGTCTGTGCCAGAAAAAGCGTCTTCCCTTGCAGGTTAAATTCAAAGTTTATTCCCCCCCCCCCCCCCCCCCTTTCTACATAGAATCTTCACTACATTACTAAAATCGTTATTCCAGTACTTCCCACCCTTAAAGCTTTTCTTCCTGTTTTTTTTCTTATTGTCCTTTTTACTCGATCCACAGATCGTCCTGGAAACAAGGCAGCAGATGGAAAGGTAAATATATTGAACATCAAGTCATATTCTCTGGTTAATTTTATATCTCGATTTGCACTACTTATGGGTGAATACAAAACTTGACGTGCCATAGTATGGCATGTTAATAAATTCAAATGGAAAAGACGAAACGGAAAAGACGAAATGGTAACCTTGTCAGGAGCAAGGGGAATGACCTGAGGTTGAAATCTTGAAAACGGATTCATGTTGATAGTGTAAATACTGTTAGAAGCTTCTATCACTTCAGGAATCGCTTTATTGATTCTCTTTTTTTTTCTTCTCTCGTTTTATATCTGTTTGTTCAGATTGCCTGAGTAATAGTTTATCGACAGCCATTACCTAAAACGTTATGCTAATACTTTTCTTCCTCTTTTCCGTATAGTGAACTGAAACAAATGAAAAGTGAAGGAAAGATCTGCAAAGAGCAGGTGGGTTTACACAAACTAAAACGGAAATAATTTCCTTGCACTTAAAAGTCACATGACCCACATCTCCAAAATTGCAAAGCCACGTTTAAATGCAAGACGCCTGTTAATAAGTGATCGCGTTTTGCTGGAGAATGTGGGGCTTTGATGCTTGAACTCTTATCTAAAGTTTATATTTCCGTGCAACATTAAACCGTAAAGACGGAAATGATTTTTATTGAAGTTATCCACTCACTGCCATGCTTATCTATTGATGTATTAACTGGCTTGTTGATTGATTGATTGATTGATTGATTGGTTGATTGATTGATTGATTGATTGATTAATTAATTGATTGATTGATTGATTAAATTGCTGATTGTCTTATTGATTGATAGGTTGCTTGATTGATTAATTGATTGATTGATTGATTGATTGATTGATTGATTGATTGATTGATTGATTCATTGATTGAATGAATGAATGAATGAATGAATGAATGAATGAAAGGTTGCTTCCTTCGTTTGATTGATTGGTTTGATGGCTGATTGATTGATGATTGTTAGGTGGCTTGATTAATTGATTAATTGACTGATTGATTGATTGATTGATTGACTGATTGATTGATTGTTTGATTGATTGATTGATTGATTGATTGATTGATTGATTGATTGATTGATTGATTGATTGATTGATTGATTGATTGATTGATTGATTGATTGATTGATTGATTGATTGATTGATTGATTGATTGACATGGTTTGATCTCATTTCATTTCTTCTTATTTAGGTCTCCAAAGTACAGGAAGCACTTGATCATCACGAAGAGATGGGAAAGTGAGTAGATTTTTTTAAAAAATGTCTGCTTTCATCTGACCAAACAATTGCATTGGTCTTATGCTCCTTTGACTGCCACTGATCCGAAAGTTTACGGATGAACAAGCTTGATTTGTTTTCTGTTTAGGGAACAATTGGATGTGAGCAGCGAGCTTCAGAAAGAGAATGACCAGTTTGTAAGTCTACTTTCAACTTACATGACCTTTAATCGTAATTATTTTACTACACGAGATACCACAATCGTTCCAAATCCTAGGAATGAGATATTGCGTAGAAAGAAAAGTATAAATTTGTTAAGATCAGCGATGTTGAGAACACCAAATGCGACGGTTTAAACAAAATGCAAACGTTGGAGAAGAAAAATGATTTCACACTTGTGTAACAGACAGTAAATGTTCTGGTTAAAGTTCTTCGGAGAAGAAGTTTCGCCTTCACCGTTTTAAGTGCTTTCGTGTTTAATTTGTTTTAGACTTCGGCCTTGGATGAAGAGAACAGGAGAGTGGAGGTACCTTGCTATGGTTACGCTAGATGTTGAATAAACCGCTATACTACGTAAATGCATAAAAAATGAGACAACGTCTAGACCTCAAAATCAAGAAACACCATTTCTTTTTTTCTGCGATGAATATAAGTTTTGAATTCGGTAGATAGAAAGAACAGGAAAAAATACAACAACAATAACAACAACAACAACAACAACAACAACAACAAATAAGCCAAGAAGTAAATAAAAACAACAACACATAAAAAGGAATAATTTCCAAAATAAAGCCGTAAGCCGTCATTTTGGGAAAACGTTTTGTCACATATGCTATGATATTGCTTTACCACGCTACACTAATGAACTTATTCTTAGTGAAGCAAAAGCTAGCCAATCAGGAAATTAACGCAGACCCAGTTTTCCCGCGCTTTATGCCAATTTCTTGTATTTGTTTCGAGTTCTGATTGGTTCATTGTGTTGCTGAAACTTGTTATGACTGGCTGGGGTGATTAAATTAGTTTCTTTTTAATTACGCTCACTCTAAGACCAACTTGTTCTCAAAACTGATATTTGTGAAGAAAAAAATGTTTAGACTCATTTTCAATTTAACCGGAATACATATTTTCCTTTCATGTTATTTCTCGTTAGTCAAACCAGGAACTACTACAAAATCCGTAGAACTTGTTTTCATCAAAGCCTACCTACGAATCAGACTATGAACACTGAAAATGTGAATGATTTTTCTGTTACTTCCAACTGTCAAAAAGAAGCCTGCATGAAATCATATCTTTGTTATGACGGTTGCTTAACAATTATTCTAAACTGTGTTATTTTTCTACATCCTGTAGGAAGTAAAGACAGAGCTGGAGAGGTAAATGAGAGATTGGTGAAACTTTGAAATCCTCGCCCTTTTTTTCGTTTCATGTTAAGATGTTGTGAAATGAGCTCAAATACTTTGTTTGGCTTTACAGGGAAATGGAGGGCTTGTCGAAAAGAATGGTAGACATAAATCAGGTATTATAACTATGAAAGCTTTTGATTTTTGTCACGTCGTCAGGAGTCGGGAACAATGCGGCATTTTCTTACTTAAGGTTAATTCTTACCCTAGTTTTCAAGCCTTCGCGCCGTCCGGCAATAGATGAAGCGAGCTGTGTTGTAGGCATTAGCTCGAGCAGTGACGCCAACTTTAATAGTATCTGAGATTAAACCCGTCGGCGAAGACTGAAAACAAGGCTTAGATATGTCATAGCTTTGGCTGAATTGAGCTAAACAAAATGGATGAGATACGGGATTGACGAACGTGATGACCGAGATAATGGATTAAATTACTGAATACCACTGTAGACGGAGGATGGTGAAGACTTTTGAGTTCTAGAAAGTGGCCATGATGAGTTAAAAGTATTCTTCTCGTCACTGTCAGAAGAAAATAATTCCTCTGTTTCTTGTGAAAGTGACTGTGACAATGTTAAAAAAGGCAGAAGAGGTACATACGTTGCCTTGCCACAATGGCAACCGGTAGATCAATCATTGTCTTACTATTTACGTATTCTCTTGCTGTCCAATGTAAAATCACCAGTCCGTCCGTGACCGCTATTTTAATAATTTCAATTATTTTTATTTTTTTGTTTCCGCAGTCGTTCACAGATGAAATTGAGGAGCTTAAGAGGTAAAAACAATATTTTCATGCTTCCAACTCATTAGGCTATTTTCCATTTTGATGACAACTTCGCGGTTGCATTAAACATTCCTGCGAAAAATGAAAAGAAATTTACGGAAACTCGCACTCTAACTGAAGCATATAATTAATACATTTTTACCATTTTTATTTGTTTCAATTTTAATTTAGAGAGGGTGCAAGAAAGGCTGAAGAGTTCTCCGCCTGGCGACAGCAGGTGAGAAAGGACTAAAGGAATCAGTGTCATTAACAAAACCTCGCTGCTGTTTGAAACTTTACTTGGACTCTAAATAAGAAACTTAGTGAATAGTGGGGAAGGCAAGGTGCCGGGCCAAATCGCCTTTTTCCTATTTTGAAGTTATTTCTTGCAAAACGTATACAATGGAAACCCTAAAACAAACACAAGAAAAGAGGACATTTTATAGGTGCATACATAATGGCTTTGGGAGACAGACCCAAAGCCGTTTTAACCTAGACATCAAAGGTTCCCTGGCAATTACCTTGACTTGTCATTATGAAACGCTTCTTGAAGGAGCGGGTTCAATACTTTGTAGACTGAAGTCAAGAGTATAGGTAACAGCAACAAGCAGATTTATTCCCCAACACTAGAAATCTTCACAGCTCACAGGTTCTTGTCACACAGACTTTAGCAGACAGCTCTGGCATACAGCTTTTGCACTTAAATCAGCGTACAGCTTCGTCATAAAGCCCTTTGGATAGACTTCTTGACACACCGTTTATATTTCTCTAACATTCCTATCTCAAACTACTAAGCTTGCTTGCTTATGCAGTAGCCGTTCAGTAAGGTCTTAGAACCACCTAGAATCTTTTTTCAGTAACATTTACAGTAGCGTATGCTATATAAAACCAATTATGTATCCGTGACTCAGAATTTTAAAATGTGCTGGAAAGTTCTACAGAATGCTCAATAGAATGTTTTGGAAAGTTTCGGAAAAGAAATACAACTTTCGTAACGAACGCACATTTTTAATTTAGAATCAGTAATCCTGCTTTCCAAAGGTAATTAGTCTAACTTGCTGTTTCTTTGTCAGGATTGGGATGAACTTAAAAACAAAGATACTTATCTTTATTTGCAAGTTCTTTCTTAAAAGGAAAAAGGTCCACTGCGATTACCTTGCACTTGTCATTTTGAAATGCACATTAATAAATTTATGATCAGTAATCTCGGCTTGCCAAGGTAGTTAGTCTAACTTACTGGTTTCTATTTCAGGCCAAGGATCAACTGGAAAACAAAGAAAAGTAAGTTCAGTAAAGTAGAAAATCTAGCTAGCTAAATTATTGTCTCAATGGAACGAAGACCATTTATTAAAAATTGGAGTGACTTTAGTGGAGTGAAAGAGCTGGCGTAAGTAAGCAAAACTTGTTGCGCTTTGTGAAGTTCCACCAGCTCACTGGAAGGAATGATAAGGGCCAGTCATACTTGATTAGATTTAAGTTTGTGATTTGTTCGGGTTGGATTACACTGCAATTCTCAATGCATAATAAATATTGTAATTAATGATTATCAAACGCAATATAAAACTGAAAGATTTTTAATATTAGTTTGAAATACTTCCGTGGACAATCTGTGAGTAAGATCGTTTTTCTGTTTTCTCTCTTACAGTGAACTTACAGAACTTAAGAAAGTGCTGGAACCACTGCAGGAAGTGAGTATAGAGAATACATTCATACATCAGAAATATTTGGAAGTGTACACGACAGAAAATCTCTTTTTTTTTATTTGTGTCCGTCATAAAATTGTCATGTTGTTCCTGTATGAACATCGAAAAAGCAATCCTTATCAATTTTCGTTCCCGCGTTTGTGGCGCATAAAAGTGTCAAATTTCACTTCCATGAGACTGGGAATAATAGATCTGCGAAGTCAATACAGGAACGCTAGCCTCGCGATTTCTCTATTCCTCAGTTGTTTTTCGTGTGCAGAGGAAGAAAACTGTGCTGATGAAAGTAAGAATAGGGTTGTTGGATTCTCAGAATGAAACAACTGAGGAATAAAGAAACGGCGAGACTATTCAAAATAATCAATCAATTCATCCGTGTTGACTGGACTTCAGATTTACGCATGTCATTTCGCTTTTAAGCAGCAACTGTTTTCGATACCACCCTCCCACAACGAGCCCTAACTGCCCTCACGCTATCCTGTAAAAAGAATCTGAATTGCCACTATCCCACCCTTGCCAAGTGATAACGAGAAAGTCAATGGGCAGAGGAACTGATAAAATAAAATATTGCTTACCCATAATGTGCGGTAGTTTGAACATAGGCGTCTACAAACGGAGTAAATTGTAATTAAAGTAGTTTTCTTCTGATAAGATGTATGAATTAACGACATGTTATCTCCTCACCAGTTTCCAACAAGAAAGAAATCCAGAGGGGTTATCAGACTGCTATGCAGTCTGTTCTGCTTTCGAAGTTAAAAGAATCGTCTTGTTTTATATCAAAGTACGAATAATTTGTTGTTTTGTAAATTAAATACTGTACATTTTTTCTACATCAAACTGACGTGAACAATTTGCCTTCTCGTTCGGACAGAAGGAAAAAGTGCAGTCGTTTTATTATGTGTTTAAATAAATATTTGTTTTGACAGTTTGAGCTGGATTTCAATGTTTTACCTTTCGAAATATTGAAAGATGGTATTATTCGGAACTGACTCTGCAGTGCTTTTTAGAAATGAGACAGATTGTCAGCGTTTCAGGAGGAATGTGAGGGAGAGTGGTAATAAGTGTCTAGAACAACAACTAAAACTGCAATTCAATAAAGAGCGAGAGAGAAGGAGGGGAACGGGTGGGACAGCGGAGGAAAGGGAAGGTTCACGGTCTATCCAATCCAGAAAGATGGGTTGGAGAAGGGGGAGGGGGTCGGGAAGTGCCAAGTATCCAGTATCACGGGCATAAAATAACGCAAGGCAGATCATTGATCTGCGTGATTTCCATGTAGAAGCAAAAGAAAGTGGAGGAAGTCACTTCCTGCGAGCAGAGCTGAGGCGAGTCTTAATTACCAGCGTTTAGGTCTCTATGCAGGCAGGATAATGCCCGGTTCGCTAGCGGCTATGACGTCTTTGTGCTTCGTATCATTGCATCAAACAATACCTTTGGGTTTCATTGCAAACGTTATTCACCATTTTAAGTTCTTCCTATCTTTTGAAGTGTGCAACTCTACTGCGCAAAGTCTAAGTTTCTATCAGCTGCTATATGTAACTGCTAAATGTTATTCAGTCCCTTTTCTGAAAACCAGCTCTGTGAAGCTGGATTTAGTACCGTTGAGCAAAATATCTTGAAAACTAGTATGGTAACCAAATTGTGACGACGGGTTTTTCCTTGCTCGAGCGCACAGTAGAGACAAATTGAACTTCAACGGCGACTTGACAATATCGGGGGGAATTAGTTTGAGAGCACTCGCTCGCTAGCAAGATAGAGCTCGTCACAACTCTTAGGTACAGGGATCTAGCCAACTGGAACTCGACCAACAGCAGAGAATAAACAATCTTCTTCAATCCAGCATAGGTTTATTCAGCACTGCGTTTCTAACCTCGATGTAACCAAGCGCGCAAACTGGACGTTATGTTGAATGTAACGACGATGTAACCGATTAACAATAAGCCATTTTACAGTTGTGTGCTTAATGACTTGGCCTTAGATTGGAAGCGCGGCTGGGGGTGAACTTGTCTTGATACAAACCTCACTGCTTTTCATACGTAGATCATGTTGTTCTTATGCTAACTAGTTTGCATTTACATATGAAAAAAGTGAGTTCTGTATCAAAACAAGGTCACCCCAGCCTCGCTTCCAATCCAAGGCCAGGTCACTAAACACACAACTGTAAAATGGCCTATTGTAACCTTTGCGCTTATACAGCTATTTTAATTAACGTTGTCGGATTAAAATCAAACTAAAAGACAAGACCGCAATGTTTTGTGGAATTATTTTTTATGAATAATTTTATCAAAATCATCGCTGCACGTGCAGGTCATTGCACTGCTAATTACAACCTATTGTTTTCTCCAGGCATGACTGATTTTGATGAATTTATTGATGAAAATCCCACGTAAACTTTCGTAAACCTACCGATTACAAAAGGTCAAAGTACTTTCTTTTGTTTACAGGACTTGATGATGTAACAACAACGTAATATCACAAGCACAAAATAGAAACTGTTACTTAAGAATATATTACTTTCACGTGCGCTTAATTGTTGAGAGTTCCTTATAAGGAGAGTACTTTTCCGGACTATATCCGTGACAAAGGAAACTGAACTTTGATTGCAGAAACTAAGCATACATCAAAAGAATTGCTGACTCGTAAGATTACAGCGCAAAGGTTAAGGACTCGTGTGATCGAGCAAAGCACATGAGCCACGTACAATGAACTCTTACACGTGTACAAGCCAGCCGTTAACTGGAATAAATTAAAATAAGAACTCTTTGTTTGAAAACTCTATTCTGGTTTGTAATGAAAACGAATGATTATAAGCGAAAATTACATAAGATAAACAGCCAAATATGGAGCAGCAAACACGAAAACAAGTAAAATATCGAACGATAAAACACATATCAAATCGGTTGTTAATGCGACCGAGAATGACCACTTCTCCTGTCCACATGCTGAGTTGATTAAATATTCCTTTCAAAATCTCAAAGTTATTGTTACTACCTGATTATGTATTCTATTCCAAATGAAAAGCGAAATCTCTCGTAACAATCGTCCTTCCTTACATCGAGGCGTCCTCGCCGAGCAAAATAAGTAACACTTAAGTTTTTGTCCTGGAAACGAACGAATGACTGGTAATTCCCTGATGTAGTTATAGCTAACTATCAATACACTCAAGTGGTTACATGTGCAATAATAGACTGCGAATAAGACAGTTAAATATATTTTCTAATATAAGAGCAAGTGGATAAATTATCGGACAACTAGTGGGTAAATGCGAGTAAATATGAATGGCTTAATATTAAACATGGCTAAATATGGTTTGTTCTTACGTGTGCTAAAAGATCCAATAGTACAATTCGTTATTTTGTAACGAGAACCTCAAAAATATAGCAACTATAATCAGCTATTGATTTTCTCTCCTAACAAAATGTTTTCCTTCAGATGCCCAAGCATAATGACGGATAGCCACTAGTGTGCCAGTTTAAGGAAAATTCTATTATTGTGTATCTATTAATGCTATGGTATTTGAAAACGGACTGTGATGTTCAATTATTACGAAAGTCTATCTTTAAGAAATTAACCTGATTTCCTTGAGAAACTTGTTCCTAGCTCCAGCCCTTACAGCTAGTAAGAAACATCTTATATGGCGTCGAATTCCTAACATCACAATGCGGTATCGATTTACGTGAGCAAATAATGAAAATTGATTCTTTGAAAAAACCTCCGACAAAATGATATTAGTTTTTAGAAAAAAATATGTACTAGTTGATAGAGTTTCTTGTCTAACATATCAAAGCTGTGTCGATAACAGTGAAATTGAAAGGTAAATATGTTTTAAACAAGAAGTTCCGCTACAAAAGGGGAAGATCCTCCTTCGTTTCACACCTTTGTGGGCGTGACATCTAAATCAGACGGCGTTCAGATGGGAGTAGTCTATACGGGATGCTTAAGAGAATTTTATTCATATATGCAGCGGTTGTTCCCTAAAACCATTGAATAAGTTGACATGACATGTCATAGATATAGGGAAGGGTTTAATGAGATGCAATCCATCTAGGTGTAAGAGGGATTTAATGAGATGCAAGTGTATGTATAATTTGGAGTTTAGCTAATGTTTATTATTTGGGGTAAAGTGTACTGTGCTCTGGTGGTACGGTTCCGCCCAACCAGCCGGGTGGTATCGCAAATATATAGGGAAAGAACAAAGGACGAGTGATGAACCAATGAGAAGAGACTAACGTCATGGTCAAACAGGCTCAAACCAGTTTTCCTGAGTGTATTTATTAAAAATGCCTACCCACTAGAAAAAACTAGTCAAACCGGTTTTGTTTACCCTTATTGAGTATTCAAAATGACACCGTAAAGAAACAACATTGAATGGAAAAACTGCCTTTAATTATTAAAATTACAAAATTGAATTTAAAAAACTTATTTGGAAAAACAGTATTATTTACATTTTATGACAATTTATTTTACTACATTTGGAAAAAGAAACTAATCGAAAACACTAAACTAATAAAAAATATGATCTACTATTTTTTATTTTAAAACACTAATACTATTTTCAAGAAAAAAATATAAAGACTGTGAAATATTGATTATTAAAATTACGTATCAAAGGTTTGTAGAATAGAAAACTAATAAAAATAAATTATTGAAAATACTAATAAACAAAAATTAAAAAGGTTGACTTAAATACATTTCTACAATAGATCTATTAATTGGTGGACACCTGTCACATTCCTCTGTATTTTCGTGCCCGCATTGCACTAAGGACCTCAGCTTTACGGCCAAATCCATTTTCTGGTATTGGGTTAGCGCTCTAAAAAAATAATTACATTTGACGCACAAAAGGTCTTCGGCCCTGTGAGGGTGAAGTGCACAGCAATTCTGAGAAAACAAGAAAAAAAAAAAAAAAGAAAACAATTGAGTTATTCGCTGGGTTAAATTAACCATTTCACTCGAGCGTGAGTTATAAACTCAATTGACACTTTAATATCAAAAGTTTCGATGGGAATAAGTATAATTTACTTCTTAACAGTCCAACATGAAGTTATTTAGCGCGACCATTTCCTCCATGGTCCAAGGAAGGGGCAGCTCCGTCCGACAGTGCGGACACCTGGAGGTACTTGGAAGTAATGTTAACCTCCAGGTGTCCAGGCATTCCCTATGCATAGGTTGTCCGCAGCATGGTATTTTCTCGATATCCCAGCCTTCTTCCTGACAAATTACGCACTCCTCCAAATTCTGTAAAGAAAACAAATTCTATACACTTAAACACGTAGCGAAACTTTTCGCGTAACTTTGCGCGCGCGGTTTTTTTGAACACACGTTTTTATTTTATGTGCGCGCAACAACGAACAAAGATTTTGAATTTCACTCGAAACTTAATTGTGTTATTACAGATACAATGTCAGAAAAATTTACACTTAAGTCAAACAAGAGGCGAAACTAACTGAGAAGCGAAGCGTACTGCAACACATTCCTACACAAAATACTTTACGTTTAAGTCAAACAAGAAGCGGAAGTCCATACGCGCGCGGTAATAATTTGCTTCAGAACGAATAAGGATTTTAACTTTAACTCGCAACCTAATGATACACTCACAGAAATAGTTTTACGCCTAAGTCAAACGAGGAACGAAATTTTTCGAGTTTAACGCACTGCAAAAACCTAGCGCAGGATTCTATACACTTAAACATGTAGCGAAACTGGCTGGTTGGGCGGAAACGTACCACCAAAGTACAGTACACCTTATATACTAAACTCCAAATTATACATACACTTGTATCTCATAAATCCCTCTTATACCTAGATGTCTTGCACTCATTAAACCCTTCCCTATATCTACCAAAACCGGTTAAGGTGACCCAACTAAACTCCAAATTATACATACACTTGTATCTTATAAATCCCTTTTACACCTAGATCGCTTGCATCTCATCAAACCCTTCCCTATATCTACCACGTGTCACATCAACTCATTCAACGCTTAAAACCGGTTTAGATGACCCCTGAACAACCTCATTAACTCAGGGCCGCTGCATATATGAATAAAATTCTCCCAAGCATTCCGGACATACTACTGTTGGCCCTCCATTTCCCAAAACTGAAAGGTCTTGGGAAAATACAGACACGTTCAGGGCATTGAAAATTCATGAGTATCCCGACTCTTTTACAAACGGTTGTAACTTTCTTTGTCGGGTTTTTGTCAGGTCTTTATCATTTCTCAGAATCGTTCTGTCCTAATCTTTGACTTCCTTGCAGTTAGTCATGCTGTCTGTCACGAATCCTAGTCGGTCTTTATCGGCGTTATTCCTGTCAATTGTCTCGCTTCTCTATTTTTATCTTTTTCTGTTTTTATGACATTTAAGTCTCATTCCTATTCTATTTTGCTCCTATCTTTCGTTCCAAATTTGTTTCGCGTCTTAAAATTTAGTTATGCTACTTTTCCCTAACAAGTTTGAAATGTTGGTTTGATTCCACAAAGTTGTTTTCTTTATCCCCCCCCCCCCCCCCCCAAATGTTTGTTTGTCACAATTGCCTTGTTTCTCTCACTCCCCCACCCCACATTCCTTCCCCCGTTCTTTCAAAGTGTTATCGTTTGTTCTTCTTTACACTTTTGTTCTCATATTTCTGTCATGTTTTTGTTCATTTTTATGTCGTTCTTCTGTCGTTTTCCTTGCCTTTTCTAACCACATGGTGTTATTATTTTTCCTGCCATCCTGATCGCTCTTCTTTCTCGTTACTTTTTCTTTTGTTTTGCGCCATGTTAGGTTCTTATTTTCTTTACTTTTGTTCCTGTTTTTTTTCTATCTCGCTTTTCTGGTGTTTCTATAGAAGCTTATATTCTCCTGTTGTAAAGTTTTCCCGTTGTTTCTCTAAAGTTTTTAAACTGAGAATTTCTGTTACGTTATGTTCTTATTTTTGGTCGTTTTAGTAGTTATTTTGCCATGTTAGATCCCTTTTCTTTAGCTTTGTTCTTGTTTTTCTCTCTCTTGTGCATGTTTTCTTATGATTCTCTAGAATTTTGCATTCTCCTTGTCATGTTTTGTCATTGTTTCTTTGAGGTTTTTAACAGAGTTTCTGTTATATTGTGTTCATGTTTTGTTCTTATTTCTGTTAGGACGTGCTCTTTTTTTCTGTCATCTTTTTGGGACATATCAGTCTCAGTCCTTTTCTATGTTGCTGTCATCTTTCCTGCCACATTTGTGTTCTCCTCTGGTTTGTTAATATAGTTTCTCTGTTACTTTGCTATGGATTTTTGCTGATGTCTTTTCCGTCCTGTATCTCATGTTCCGAGGTTTATCCGTTATTTCTCCCACACTCTGTCGTACCAGTTTGCTCTGGTTTCTAGTTAATCAGTCATCGTTTCGGTCTAGTCTTGTTCTTGATTTTGTCGGTGGACATAATTTTTTCGTCGTTCGCTTTGCCATTACCCCCCTGTCTCTATGGGTTTCCTCTTTTCTATAATTTGCCTGTCATCAATGATAATTTTTTCGCGTCAGTTCTGCTATCGTAATCTTCTTGCTCATCGCAAAATGAGCAAAAATAAACCATCGCGAAAATAACAGGCATCATGTTGACAATCAATAACGTTACTTCTATGGCGAAATATCTTATTATAAAAAGGTCTGATTGGGCTCTAACTATTATCTGAGAAAGAACTTGCTCTCTTCCTGATAGCTAAGAAATTTTCCTTTTCTGTCCCTATGATAGGACTGATCGCGTGAATTTTGCCTGAATGCTACGTTACCCTTTCACTCCAGGAGTGAACCTACGAGTCATGCCATACGGTTGCACCTTTGAGTCTGAGGAAGAACTCTCGAAATTCATATGACGGAATGCTAAAAAATGAAAGCTATCGAGCAGTAATTGCCTTTGGTGCTTTTTTTATTATGCTCTACAAGGTGGTTCTAACATTTCAGGCTGTGGATGAAATCCTAAAGTGTTCACATCATTCAAATGAAAGCTACTGAGCAGTAGTTTGCTGTGGTGCTGTTTATTATGCCGTACAGGGTGGTTCTAACATTTGAATCTGTGGATGAAATCGTTAAGAGTGAGTCCCATTCAAATGAAAGCTATCGAGCAGTACTTTCCTGTGGTGTTGTTTGTTATGCTGTACAAGGTGGTTCTTACTTTTGAGTTTGTGGATGAAATCCTGAAGTGTGACCATCCTAATGAAAGTTACTGAGCAATACTTTTCTGTGGTGTTGTTTATTATGCTGTAGAGGAAGGTTTTAGCTTTTCAGTCTAAAGTAAGGTTTAAGGTTTAAGTTGAAGTACGACTATTCAAGTGAAAATGTTTGAGCAGTACGTTCCTATGGCACCGTTTGTCATGCGTTTCAAGTTCGTTCTAAACCTGAAGTCCGAGGATGAAAGCCTAAAGTGTAACAGGAGTCTACCGGAATCTTTGGAAAATGATTCTAATGATTCCAGCTTTTGCGGCTGTGAATGAAACCCTAAAGTGCAACATTCAAATCAAATCTGTGAAGTTGTTCTTCTCTTTGTTTTCTCCCGCAGTGAAGTGGTAATCTTAAGGATGAGAAATAAATTGAATTTTACCTGATATCCAAGAATTGAGCATAAGCTCACACAGTCAGACCTTCTTATAAGTGAAACTATGGAGACCATGGCCTAAGTGTTTAAAGCGCGATCGTGCTAATCCAGAATAAGTTCCAATTCTAAATTCAGTTTTCAAAATTTCCACTATTTCTTTTTTGGAATCAGAGATTAATCTTCAACTAAAACATAACTTGGGAATTGTACAACGCTTAATTTTTATTAGATTGAAATACTTCATCTAACCTTTTTTGGCAAGTGAAACCAAAGCCATAATCTGGATTAACTTCTAATGCGGGTTTTGAACAATTGAACCATCAATTAAGTTAGCTAAAAGTTTCAACTATTAAACCTCGGTTCTAACTGATTCCTGCAGTCCTCCAACCGCTTTCTGCAGTCCAGTCCACTCTGTTTACTGATATTGTTGTTGTCCCTTGACTTGAAAATAAACTTGCAACTAAAATCCAGGACAGAAAACATCTATTAATAAACTTAGACTTATCAACGTATACTTTCTAAAAGCAAATAACAACCTTGCAATTGATAGCAGGGACATACCCTGCTGGGGTTACCCTCGATAATTAATGGCGTCTCTCTCTCATAAGCACGGTGAAAATTTCTTCTAGGTATTAAATAGCACTAGTAAAAAGTTCTAGTTTTGTTGGCGTGACAATGAGCACAGAAATAAAATTACATGTATAAACTCTGGCTAAAACTTCTAACAATTGATTATATAAAAATATTTGGAAAAATTTGATTCTGAGTACTCCGCAAGGGACAAGGTAATTATAATATCTCACCTTTTAATAGACCTTTATTTTGAGGTTGCGTCTCTGGTAAGCCTGATCAAGTTCCAGATTGAGCCATTCTGTGCGTGGTATCTGCATGGAAGGAAACAAGAGCCGCATGAGTATATGTTTACTCCACAACCCCCTTCCCCCTGGTAAATCACTTTTCCACTTATTCATTTTGAGTCTGTGATATGATTGACCGAGGAGGGGAGGTGTGGGAGGGTAGGGGTAGAGGGAGTTTTATCAAAAAGGCTCATCTATTTATTTTGTAAATTAAAATATGATTAAAAAGTAAGATAGTAATTCAAGAAAATCTATAAGCTTCCTATTGTGTACACAAAATTTTTCCGAAGACAGGAATTCGCGATACAAAGAAGACTACTCACCTGAGATCAGAGGAATTCTGTCCGTCTGCAAGTGTGCCTATACTAATCACAAGAAATCCTACATCTACATAACAAGGAATAAAACAAATAATGCTTTAATGTACTGAAAGGGGTAATTCATCAAGTGAGTCACATATCGTGCAAGTGAGCACGCTAAATGAAAGGTATGGGATTTGAAATGACAGAAGTATAATTGCACTAGTATCCCGTCGCAGAAAATTTCAAGATGCGTGTATACAAGATTGCAAAATGTCCTGTGAGGATCAAGTTTATAAACTGAACTATACCCTGTTCACCTGCCGGAATGTCTTGACCTTTCGAATTTAATTTAAGAAAATGGAACGATTTCTGCACTGACGGACCCATTCGTTAATTATACATGCAGCACTGGCATACTAACCCTTTACGCAAAGAACGAGCATGAATACAGTTTGGGTCGCAAAATTTATAGATGATAGATGTATAGGGCTGTGCAAAAACCTTGCCGGGTTTAAACCTGGGACGCCATAGCTTCCAATGCAACGGGCAGCGGAAGTAGCAATTATACCGTCTATACCGATAGTCATATGACATGTTCAGAACTTGATACAAAGGTCGGTTTCTAAAACCACAAAGTCTTAGAAACAACACTATCTACCTACTCCACGTTTCAGAAAATCAAATTCTTACTCTTGATAAAGCCCTACGCGAGGAAAATAAGAAAAGCGATCTCGAATAAATACCTTTAGAATCTTGAATTCTTCCACGTTGAATGTTCTGGCACGCCGTCGATTTCCGACCATCAATTTAAGACAGCTTCAACTTAACGTGTATGAAGTTTGTCATCGCAGTATGGATGCTCCATGAAATAAACCGTAACTTTAACCACAGTGTTTTGAAACATTTTGTCGTGGAACAACTGTAAGGACAGAGAAAGGTTTTACCGTTGTCCGTCTTGATTTCAAGTTCCTCGTGCTGAAAGAGGTGAGAGAAAAAAGATGAATTATTTAGTACTTATTTACAATTCAGATGTGGTACCTCGATTTCGAATCGCTCAATTCTTTTCCCTTTCAGATGCGTGAAATGTGTGGGAATTGACTGGGCAAATTATGAAAAATTAATTACCGGGTAAACGTTCCGGGAACGCAGATAAATAATGGATCAATAAATAAATAAATGAATAAGTAAATAAATAAATAATAAATAATAAATAGGACGGGGTAAACATTTCTTATAAATCAGAATAACAAAAAACAATTTAACAAACCGCGGATTTTCCACCGAATGATATCACTTTCGTCTCGGTCAAATCAGAAAATTAGCAAAGTCACTCGGACAGAAAATATAGCCTTGCGTGCAGACCTCTGCTATACTTCCTTTGCTTAAAACACACAATTGCACATGTTTAGTTGACAGGTTTGTAGCGGAGCTCTCGCGCGCGCCACAGGCGCGCGCAGCGGAGCCCCATAGCTAAGAGAATTTGGTAACCCGTGAACGCGAGAAATTTTGGTTTGGTTATGACGTCACTGTCCGTCCGGCGTCCGTACGTCCTTCCGCCCCTCTATGTAAGCCACTGTGAAATGCCACAGTCAACCTGTGTGGTAACCTGCGTTTTTCTTGTTTTTCGGCGGGAAGTTGCATCGCCAACTGCGTGTTAGAAAAAAGAAAAGCAAAACATAATTTTAAAGACGACAAAATACAAAGTCAATTTATGTGTCCGACAGCGGGAGAAACAGCAAGACGTATAGCGGTGGAGGAAACAAATTGACTGGCACGTCATCAGAATCTTGAAGTGAAACCATTTTACTCCGATCCGGCGCTACGAAACGTACGCGCGTTGGACTTTTCCTCTAGAAGTGAAACGTTTCGTCCACTTGACGTTGTAAAACAAACGACAAAAATCAACAATGGAATAAAAAGACTGATTATTCTCAGAAGAGGCGAGTATATTCATGTAATCTTGTTGACAAAACTTTGCTGGATTGCTATCCGTATCGTGCAAGATCTTGTTTTCTTGTAGTGTTGACACGCCGTGTAATTTAAACTTGAGCTTAATTTATTGCTAACTTAAGAGCAGTCTTTTGAGCTAATTTTTTTTTCGGTCCATGTTTAAAATTTCCCTTGGAGTTTTATTTTTTAATCTCATCCGCTCTCCTCCAAATTTTACCTTTCAACAGCGGGAGAAAGAGTAAGACTATGCGCGGCGGGAATTTACATGAAGGGGCATTGATCATAAACAGCAGGCGCCGTGAGTCTTGAAGGGGCAACCCTAAAAACCGGAACGGTGGAAAGGCAGAAAATCACCCCAAATCCAAGAACACGGAACGGGTAAGGGTTAGGGTCAAGGTTACAGTTTATTTGGGGTGATTTCCGCCGTTCTATGCTTTAGGATTTGTAGTGATTTTCCACCATTCCGCCGTTCCGCCGTTCCACCGTTCCTACTTTTAGCGTCGCCGATCGTGAAGTGAATCATTTTACTCCGATCCCGCGCGACGAGAAGTTGGATTTTTCCTCTTCATTCTTGAGGTGAAACGTTTCGCTCACTTAACGCTGTAAAACGAACGAAAAAATCAGCCATGGAATAAAAGGACTGGCTATTCTCAGAAGAGGCAAGTACATGTATATTCATGTGATTTTGTAGACAAAACTTTGCTCAATTGCGGCTGTTTTGCAATAAATTGATTTCTTGCTGTGTTGACACGCAGTTAATACTGCTAACTTCAGAGTTTTCCTTTAAGCTCATTTTTTTTTTCGGTTCATGTTCATTATTTCGATCCCTTGGCGTTTTATTTGCTAATCTGGTCCAATTTTGCTTTCCAACAGCGGGAAAAAGAGCAAGGCGAACAGCGGCGAAAAAGGACTGTTCTAGAGGCGGCACATTATAAACAGCGGATCTGATCCTCGAAGAAACGTTGGATTTTTCCTCTTGAAGTGAAACTTTTTGCTCAGTTAACGTTGTAAAACGAACGAAAAAAACAGCAATGGAATAAAAGGACTGGTTATTTCCAAAGAGGCGAGTATATTTAAGCTTAAGTGTTATATGTGATTTTGTTGACAAAACTTTGCTGTCGACTTTTGCAACTTAATTTTTGGCAGTGTTCACACTGCAACATGTTTAACTTAAGCTACTGCTAACTTCAGAAAAGTTTCTTGAGCTCATTTTTCGGTCCATGTTCGTTATTTCCCCTGGAGTTTTATTTTCTAATCTCATTCCTTTTTTCCTTCATGTAAGAAAATTTGATTCTCACTAGTAAAATAGTCAGTGAAACAAACGTCTCGTTAAACACTTTGTTGTCGTTATATAGCTAGCATAAACTACTGACAAGTTTTTCTCGCATATATTTCTAATTTTTGCATTTATTTCTGACAATCTTCACAGAGAACAAACACAAATACTTTAAAGGATAGGATATGCCTTTTCAAAGAACGTTAAAAGCGAATGTAAAATTAGTCATTAGTGTGACCTCATTTTCATTCATAACATCAAGCGTACGCAAAATTTGTTCGCTTGTTTGTGCAAATTTTTGAAGATCGTCATTTAGCTTATCTCTGTTCTGATTGTTGTGAATTATCCCAGTTTTTTTTTTTCATTTATTACTCTAGGTTACATGTATATTTTAAGTCTGTTTCATGGTTAGTGTAGCCTTTTTCTCTGAGGTTTATGGTTGATCAAAAAAATTTGCCTAAGACAGCGACAGTTCGCCTCAATCATCTTTAAAACTAAAAAGAATGATAACAACAAAATAATACTTTGAGCGTGAAGAAAACTATCAAAACTCGATAAATAGCCAATCCCGTCCTGAATATTTTCCTGTACAATGTACATAATATTTTGATATTTTTTTGTACCCCCCACTCACATCCATGTAGCTTTAAGAATGTCAGTTCTGCTGAAATGGGTTCTCGGGTTTCAAGAGGACACCTTACTTACTACATGTACACCTTAATGTACCTTATTGTATAGCCGATAGTATTTTTATTTGCATGAGGCCGAGTAGAATTAAGGTTTAATTTTCAAGCGGCAGGGGTATTTTGCAGAACACCAAATGTTGAATCTATATTAGAAGTCCTTTAATGCAATGGCTGCCATAACAACAAACTAAAGCTAACTGTCTGTATAATCAGTGTTAGCCCTAAACAGAAAAGAAATGTGCTTAGACCTTCATAACTTTGTTTGTTGCTTAATAGGTGTCTTGCATCCAAGCGATGTAGAGCGTCCGGTTTAAACTGTGGATACCTAACCCCCACATCAAATTAGCTTATATAGAGCCGGCTTATTAAACTATACC
The DNA here is from genome assembly GCF_977016875.1 of Pavona decussata. Lineage (NCBI taxonomy): Eukaryota > Metazoa > Cnidaria > Anthozoa > Scleractinia > Agariciidae > Pavona > Pavona decussata. The sequence continues at coordinate 165,514 of NW_028145590.1, forward strand.
AAGAATTTTGAAATAAAATGAATTGTCGAATTTTTAGCGCTGTTTTCTTGAATCAATTTTTTCATTTGAAGGGGGCACTTGCTAAAACTCAAATGGAATTTGTTTGTTTACCTTCAATTTTGGACAGTAGCTAGTTTAACATATAAGGAACAAAGACGTGTCGCCAATTTTTTCTTTTGAAATATTTTTTCTCCAAGTGATTTTATACGAACACTTCACATTTCTTTAATGGTATTTTGAAAATGTTCTGTAACTTTTCACTGCAATTCAATATCACAGAACGCAGACATGTTTTTTTTGCGCTTTGGGTGTACCGGAAACTGAGGAGCAAATTAAATTAGCGAAAAACAAAATTCACTTGACTTGTAGCCGTTTAAAAGGTGATTCGGATGCTCACATTTAGAGGTGGTAAAAAATTCGACAATTCATTTAATTTCAAAATTCTTGATTTAGTTTGATTAAGCCAGCTCTATAAGCTAATTTAATTTGATATAGGGGTTTACATCTACAGTTTAAACCGGACATGCTACATTGCTTCGACGCGAAAGACCCCTAAAGGTATACGGTAACCTTACTGCTAAACTGTTATAGGTGGCGTAAAATGCAACATTCGGCATTCAGCATTCTGCAAAATACCCCTTCCAGTTAAGAACTAACAATATTCTAAGTACTTTTCTATACTATTTAGGGTTAAGCGATTTACCAATAATTATTGACTGCAGTGTGTCCACTTCTAGTGCTGCACTTTTTATTTGCCGGCAATGGTATTCACACTCACTATCATCATTCTCACTCAGCATCCCCTCAGTTTCACTGCACCATGTTTCACCCACAACAACAGTGTCGTCAGCTCTCCACCTTTTTTATCATGATCATCAGATGTGGGTTTGTTAGCTTGTAAAAGACGCTGGCCTGGGACTTTCATTGTCGCTAATGTCTGTCCCGTTTGCTTCTTGTAGATGACTGGTTATTAGCACAATCCTTTTCATTTTTCAATTTTTTTCTTGTATGGAAGGGAGTGTTTTTTCAAGAGAGTGTTGAGTTAAAAAAAAAAAAAAAGAGATTTTAACCCTCCAGATAGTAGTAACTCTTCCCAATTGTTATCCTCATTCTCTGTTTCATCGCTTTTCAATGGTTGCTTGACTTTGCAAATCTTTGGAAAAATGGAGATGTTTTGAATGCACTATACATGTAGGTATATTTTCACTAGCTCCTCAGAAACCACAAAAACCGCAAACTATAGTAGAAGAAAAGTCTGCAATTTCTGTCGCTCTGTTCAGCTTTCCTTCATTGAAGGAATTAGGCGTAAAGTCATCAACAGTACTGGTCATGCTGTTCCATCTAAAGAAGTAGCCGGAGATTCAAAGACATTTTAATTTGTACCTTAACTTCTCTTTATCCAGGAAAGGGCATGGAATTCTGCCCATTATGGAGCCAGCCAACCATTTTCACATGAAGCACACTGCTGCTCTTTCTTAACCTTGCAGGTGTCTTTGACAATTTCCATGTATAACTCTAGCCACAAATTGTTGCAAAATAATAATTATAGCCAGGTACATGTTTTTTTGAACTTTCAGATGCCTTCAAGTAATCTTGATTAGCTGGGTCCTGTTGAAAAAAAAACCTGCCTTCTCCTCCCTCTCTGTTAAAAATTCCCTTATGTAATCTGACAACAGGTGCATCGTCAATGTGCAACGCTATGTCATGCATGAGCAACCCTCCATGCATTTCTTTTCATTCTTTATCTTCGTAATTTCATAGTGAGTTAGTCACAGTCGTCTTCTAAATTTCGTGGTCTGATTTGTCATGAAATCTTTGAAAATATTCCATTTTATAGAACCGCCATTGGTAATGGCATCTCAGCCACCTGCAGGATTAGTCCTTTCCAGCCAGCTTCCCCCCAGTCACTGCTTTCGTGTGCTCGATGAATCCTGATGTGGTAATCAGACTTGCAAATTCTGGACAATTCGGCATCTCGTAAACCTGACCTCATCAAACAATAGCATTATCCAAAACGTGAACTTAGGGAAAAATTTAAAAATCATCATAGGCCCCCATCTGCTTAAATTATGAACCCTCACTTAGGAGTGTTTTAAGATTTGCCATAGCCTCACACGCAGATGTCCTTAGGGGTTCGTCACGCGTTCCTGCCCCACGAACGTCTGCTGAAACGAACAGCCACTTCCGTTCGTCGGCAAATTGCCTTTGTCTGAACAGACCAATCAGCATTGACTCATTATGACAAGTACATGCTGCGAAACAACGGAAATCATCACCCGTGGAGATATTTTCGCTTCCGGACGTGCATATAGTTTATACGATTGAAATTTTTCCTTCCATAACACCCTGCATTTTCTTCAGTGATTTCACTGAGAGAAGCGGCAAGAATTCCAATATTTGCCAATTTGTCTACCTGGTCTTTCATAAGATTTACAAGCGGCGAAACCACAACAACAAATAGTGACCAGCAGCTTCATGAATTGAATTGTAAACAAACGATAGAGCTTGATAAATAAGTGACTTTCCATAACCAGTTGGAAGGTTTACGAACACATCAGTTTTCTTCTGCGCAAATTGCACTATGACTTCTCTTTGATACGCATTCAACTCCCTTATACCAAACGTTTGGCACACATGACCAAAAACCACATTTAAGCTCCGCCATCCTGTCTAGGGTAATATTTTTAATATCAAACACGAGTTTACCCAAAATTGGGAAACGACTCCTGATTGGTCCGCAGTCGACGAACGGAAGTGGCTGTTCGTTTCAGCAGACGTTCGTGGGGCAGGAACGCGTGACGAACCCCTAAGAACGTCTGCGTAGGAGGCTAGATTTGCCACTGCCTGGGCACAAAAGCCATGCACAGAGGGTGTAACCTTTACTGGTAGGTTTAGATCTTGTGTTTTAGCTGTAGCAAAAAATAAATTGATGTAAGCTTTTTATTTACCATCACAGATCATGACAGATGTGATGAAAACACAGTTTGGCTCATGAATCACTTTGTTAATGGACGTTCTTGTTGAGGCAGTTCATAAACTTGTAAATCATCCATTCTTGTGTGAACGTTTTTGTGCACTTTTCCCATCAAGGGATAGATCCAGTTGTGTATTAAATTGTTTACCTTTTGATAAATGTTGATGTGATGGCAGGAACCAAATTGAATGGGCACTCGCTGAGCATATAAAATTTTTCTTCAGCAGTAAAGATTTTAATTAGTTGGCCAGGCAGGGCTATTGCTCTAGCATGTTGTATACAACAGAGATTGGCCACTGGATGTCTGGGCCTACAATAGCTGCACGTTAAGCAGCAGTTAGCACTGTCACTCAATCATTCTTATATTATAACTATTCAATTGATGGAGGCTACAGAAATATGCTGAACAAGGGGCATTCCTTGTATACTTTACGGTGCAACGAACTCAACTGGGGCCACCCAACATTGATCAGCCAATCATAGGTCACGTTTACAACAAAGGAGTCTGGCTTTGGTAGTTGGTAAACCAATCAAAAACGAGAACATGTCTTTAAATTTCAAAGTGTCGGTTTTATCGGTGGCCCCGGTTGAGTTTGTTGCACTGTCTGTAAGACAAAATCTCACCTTACCTTTGGTTATAATAAATATATATATTTTTTACAAAGCCTGAATATCAGCTGTTTCCCATCTCTCACCAATCATCTAGAGAGGAGATGACTGATATTCAGGCCATGTTTAATGCAACCAGACCCTGGCTTCTTTTGAAGACTGTGATTTAACAGATACAAGGTCAAACTTCTTACCAGCCATCTCTTTTAATTGAAAGAAAAATTTAAAACTTGGTAGTGGGTAATGAATTATGAAATATGTACAGTTATTTATTTTTACAGTGCAATCTTAGTTATTTGAACTCTCAATGTTTTTCAGCACTCCCAATTCTTCAAGAACAAATAGTTGTTAAAATTCTCTTGGATTTGCTTCAGTCAGTTTTTTGCCTCCTATTTTTTGAACAAAATTCATTTTCACTAGGAAGTTAAAAAAAAATTGGTACAGAACTTCCACTGAAGTGGTTGTCACATAACATTATTATAAAAATGTTAATATGCCAAGTAAATTGTTTTCTTTTACTTACTTTTGAATATCCAATAATAACTGTTAATTTTCATGGGTTTTGTGACATGCAGTAACCAGTGCTACGGTTTTCCACACCTTATCACATAGTCTGGTATAACTTTTTCAGTAACATTTAAGGAAAAACACTAGGTAAATATTATTTCCCTTTTCCATTCTGTCCAGGGTTTATGTAAAATCTTTATTTATATGAAAATAGTTTAATCCACTTATTGTTTTGGAGAATAAAGTGATATAATGCTTTTAATTTGCAAATTATATTTCAAGCAAAGTATATGTTGTACATCATTTTGTGAATTCAGAAGAGTACTATTGCTGTACATGTACTCAACTCTCTTTAGGCACTCTTGTTCCTTCTATTTTTTTCTCTCAGAAAACCAGGATGATGAAAATTAAAGTAAGGAATATTTTTTAGAGAATGCTTATTAAAATTAATGTTATGATACATGGTAGGTATTTTGCTGTGTAAAAATGAATGGGACTTCTCAGATGAGGTGCTATCCATAAACTGGAGTGATGAGTCTGCAGGAGTGAAGTGTTTAGCGGTCTAATGACTTCTTAAATTGGGATTTTGCTTGTAAGGACAAAAGGTTAATGGGTTGGAACAAGGCCTGCTCCTTAATTGAGAAACCAGAGAATAAAATCTGCGGTTTAAATTTTTGTGGTGGAACGAAACCGCTTAGTTTTCTGTTCAGTGTTACCTCAGTAAGGAATTGTGGTCCATGAAAGGTAAAGAAAAACTCTTTGATGGACTAAAACCTATGACCCCAGGATTTTTTTATCACTGATGGACCAAAATTAAGGACGGTGCCTACTAATACCGAAGTATTTTTGTTTGGTTTATAACTATGCAGGAAAAGCAGATGTTAGCAAGGGCTATTGGAATCTAAACAGAAAATTGGGGGTAACCATGCATTTTTCAGAGATAACTAAGCAATAATATCTCTAAAAAGCGCCAAAATATAAAGCAATGTATGGGATTTTTTCCTAAATTGACGCCTAATTATTTCTGAAAAATACATGGTTACCCCCAATTTTCTTATGAGATACCAAAAGCATTTGTCAAGTTCTGCTTTCTCCGTATCATGGGTTTTAAACCGCGCAAAAATATTCCTGTATTAGTAGGCACCACCCATAGGAATCTCGAGATGCGCAGAACGTATGCACAGTAACAATAGTAGGCACGGTCCTTAATCTCCTTACTAGGGTAATGCAAAATTTAAGTGGTTTCCTTCCCACACAGAAATTTACACTCCAAGGATAATTCCCTGATTTCTCAGTTGTATAGTCAGTACTGCACAACACAAAATTTCATTATCCCTTAATTGTTGTGTTATTTCCAACTTTACTCCAAGTTAACTCTCGTGTAGCAAAGTGTAGAAAAACTGCTGGGGATAACCGGCTCCCATAACTGCGTGATGGATTTTTTTTTGGTAAAGATTTTGACAGCGACAGTAGAGGATTTATACACAATTGTTATTTGATTCTATGCCAAACAATTTACTAACTTAATTTAAAACCAGGTACAAATGACTAGGGACTGAAAAAAAAAATTTTCCCTTGAATAATTAGACTTACGACATTTATTGCATTCAACATAGAAAGAACACACTCCTTACACAGATTGGAGTTGAGATTGTGTGGGAGAACCAAAGTTGATTGCCATGAATGAAAGGATATTGGGACATACATGTGTATATCTGGCAACCCCTGTAGATTTTGCAGGGGCAGATGACATCATCACCAAATTGGCAAAGGAGAGAACCTACGCTAGGATCAAGGTTATCAAACGCACTCTCTGATCCACTTTTGATTATTACTAGTTTCCATTATACAAAGTAGCAAAAGGAATTCACAAGTGATTGTTGTTTTGACTTTACAATATCAAGAATAACAGGCAGCCAATTACTGCTGTGGTTTCTCTGAACAAAACGGTATCACTTTGCATTCTCAAAACAATGGAACTAATGTGATTGACAGGAAGTTATGAAAGGTTCCTGTTTTCCTATCCCTACCGAAACAAATGGCAAAAATTATACAGCATTCTTAGATTAAGTTAAGAGCAAGAAAGACATCTTGACTCTCTTGTAAATTAATATCAGTTGCATGGAACTGACCATTTAGTTTGAGTTTATACAAAAACCAAAGTAAGCACACAAGAATAGCTATCAACCTGGGAATAACAGAAATTTTTAAAAATGAGCTTTTCAATCTAATTTATTGAATTAATGAGCTACAACCGTGCAATAAGAAAATATAAAAATGGCACAAAGCTAATTTGACTTGAAATATTTCTCCTGTATTCAAACATCTCCAATGCGCATCTCCCTCAAACAGAACCTAAACATAAAAAAAATCACTCAATTTGACTAGAAAAAGATGAAATTTTAAATATTTTGTAAATCCCTATAACTTATAATGACTCGTTTTTCAATTGCTCCACGGTGTACCAGTTTGGAACGATCTCCTAGTATTAGTAGACCACATGAATTCATATAACAACACTGGCCTACTATTGTCCGTATTAGCTTGCAATTTTAATATTATCTTGATTAAAGATTTCTTTTTGAAAATTGCTCCCTCGTCAGAAAAAAAACAACACTACAAACAGTTTAAAGGTGTGTATGCATACATAAAGATTTGAAGTTATCTTACCTCCTTGATTGACGGAGCTGTCGGACCTTTCGCCTTCCACCGACACAGCAAAACCCCTTCTACTTTTGACATTTAAGCTTATCACACTAAAAGTTTTCCTTCAAATCTGCTGTCAAAACGGAACATTTCCACACAGTCGTGCAGGAAAATAAGATGAGGCGTAGGAAAAATTCGATGCTTCCAAACCTGAAAACTTATGCAGAAATTAATCCTTTTTTTTTATCCACCATCCTAATACAGGAAGATGTCTGAACACTGCTACTTTTATCCTGTTTTATCCAAATCTCTAGAAGCAAAGACTAGCAAAGACAACTACAGTAAATCGCCTCTTCGCTCGTACTCATAGCCCGCGTTATCCTTATCCAGGGTAGGTACCTCATATATGGTAATTATTATGTCCTCAAATAATTACCATATATGAAGTACCTACCTTATCCAGCGCCCGTTCCGCTGGATAAGGGTAATGCGGGCTCTGCGAACATGATTGCCGCCAAATCTGGGTACTAGGAGTCCAGGATCAGGAATCGGAAGACCTTAGATAACATAGTCTCCTTCGCAGCCGTTATTAGTGTCGTCACGCTACGCTCCGTGGGGAGGAGCGTTGCGTGACGACCCTTGTAACGGCTGCGAAGGAGACTATAGATAACAAGGACTGCAAACCAGATTTCAGAGCCCAGCGCTTTTCGCGAAAACATGGTTTGGTGGGGGTGCCAATTCTCGCGAGCCCACAAACCTGGTTCCAATCCTTGTTATTTAAGGATTATGGATTTTCCTAGGAATTTCATTCCCATTCAAAAACGCGCGTGGGCTCTGTGGACGAGATTGGGGTACAAGCGCAAAGATCAACCAATCACCAACCCTTGCTCGGTAAAAGGAAAATAAAGAAAAAAATGCCCTCTGTTACAAAAAATCAGCCTTAAATAATTGTGCTCTCTATATTACAAGGAGCCGATGATCATGGGCTCCTGGTATTACATTGTTGATGGGGAGTTTGCTACTTATGTATTAAAAATATATATAACTTTAAAAAGGATGAGGAACTACGTCCATACGATAAGCAGATTTCTATAAATGCTATGAAAAAAAAATTGGAGCTCCGCTTTTAGGCTTGGCGAAATATATATATTATCTGTCAATGGAAAGCCGCCCTAAGATTATGCCGCAAGTAATTCGTGGCGATAGCCAATCAGAGTTGATTCTTTACGCTTTACCGTTACATTAGGAAAACGAATGATAATTTTAATTTTCCTTCTCACAAATTTAAGTATAAGTTGAAACGTTGTATTTTCTAGTCTCTATATTTTGCAATGTAATTTTAGTCAGTGTATTTTGTACCTAATATTTTGCATGATTTCTTGGTAAATTTGATGGACATTTTGTCCGACGCTCTATTTGTTCGTCTGTCCGTTCGTCCATCCGTTCGTTTGTCCGCTCAATCGAAGCTTTCCTTGTTCGTTCAGTAATTTAAAGCAACCAATTACAGCCTAATTCTGCACCCTAGTAAAAAAGAAGGATACAGAAATATCATTAGCAACGGCGTTGTAATAGACGCCTCTTTTCCCCTTTGAGGAAAGGAAATATGAAACGTTTGCACGCAGGCTGCAACAGCTTGTCCATCAATTTTGATCAAAAGAAGAGATGCAAATTAGCGGCATGTTTATAGAAAGGTGCAGTTTCGTTAAGTATAACTTGTAACGTTGCATTATTTAGCCTCTTGTTGGATTTTGCATTGTAATTTTATTGTATTTTAGACGTATTTTTTGCGTGATTTCTTGGTATATTAGATGGACACTTGTTCGTCCGTTCCTTTGTTCACTAACGATACGCAGGTGCAAAGCAACCAATTGGAACCTAATCCATTTTCCTAGAGAAATAGAAGGATACTGAAACACTATTAACAACGGCGTTGCGTTAGACGTTTCTTTTCCGCTTCAAGGAAATGAAATGTGGGACGTCTGCACGCAGGCTGTAAGAGTTTGGACTGGGTAAAAAAAAAAACATACCCAGTCCCAATGAAAATTTGCATGTCTACTAAACGTGATCGAGAGAAGAGCTTATTTGATGCAAATGAGCCGCCTGTTTGTAGCAAGATTCAGTCTCGCCAGTTAAAGACAGATTTGGAGCCAAGTTGGCATTATTCACGTTATCAAGAAGCAGGGTGAGTAGCAATACTTTATTACAAGCCAATCAAGTAGTAAAATCCTTTCAGAGATATATCTCGCGTTTTAGAGCTAGCGTTTGCCGATCGTTTAATAAACTCCAATTCAGTTTGTTGTTAGCGTCGTTTCCTAGTGAATATGCTGTTAGGCTGTTGCAAGGCTGAAACATTCAAACAAACCTGACATGAGATTGTTATTTCGTGCTTCTCTGTTAACATTCCAGTAAAATTTCAGTCCCCGACGATCACTGTTAGTAAGAAAGACGATCTACTGAAGGCAACCTCTCAGTTGAGCGGCGAGTTATATATAAATACTCTGAATAAATAGCGATGAAACGAATCAATAAGTGACGATTTTGCTCAAATAATAGAATATAAAGAAAGATGTAGTATTCCACGAGTCACGATTTTGAAAGAACTATCTTCCTTCTGAACATGAGTCAAACCCATCCCTATAATACATGGTCGATCGCTAACCACTGAGCTACAGGGTGATGTGGAAAGCTGGATCATTCAGTAAAAATTTTAAGCAAGGGAAGAATACTTTTTTAAAAACGCAATCGTTCAGCACATCAGTTAAGTCAGTTGTTCTACAGCAGGTAAGACAACTACGAGGCTAAAACAAGTTATGAGACGATGCTCCTCTTTATTAATGCAGATGGCTAAATGACAAAAGAGTTGACAAAAGGAAACCGTATGGTTTACTTTAAACTCAGTTTTTAAAGAACCTTAGCTATGCATCTGTCATTTTTAGTACAGTCAGCTCTCTCGTAAGCGACCACCCTTGGGGCACGACAAAGTGGTCGCTTACGGGAGGTGGTCGCTTACGGGAAAGATCAACAAACTAAGCCTAATACTGGATTGATTAATTAATTACATAAAAATATTACCGTAACAGCTAAAATTAGGCAAATAGAAACTAATTTATTTGATTTTTTCACATCTATTCATTCTCTTGATCAAACTTTGTATAACATCGTGGAACAGATCACTGTAACAATTCCCGTTTACCTACAGATCTAATTATAGCCATCTTCTCTGTCTGTAAACTGTTATTATCTGTCAGCAGTTCGGGGAAGCGTCATTAAAAATTAAACCTTTGTTTCTTCTGAGTAATGATTTACTGACGATCATACGTGATTATGTTGGGTGGTCGCTTACTGGAAACAGAAAACAAAAGAATATGTGTAATTTCTGGCCAAAAACGGGGTCGCGGTCCCTTAAGAAATTTGAGTAGTGGTCGCTTACGAGAGAGCTCTTGAAACAGTATTTAACAGACATGAACAGAGAAAGAAAACGGTTTTTTACGAAGTGGTCGCTTACGGGAGGTGGTCGCTTACGAGAAGTCGTCGCTATGAGAGAGTTGACTGTAGTTCCTTGTTTATACTTAAGATACATTTTGGGAAAGTTTAGTGTGCCTCGATTGATAGTTGTCCAATTAATTCAAGCAATTTATCTTTTGAATAAAAATACAGCCCAGAAAAATTTCGTTACAAAGAAGTCTATACTTGGTACACTTCCTGTTTAGTTATTCGTATTTCTATCTGTTTACTGTTAATTAACAACTCATCCTCGTCTAGTTCAGAGAAAAGAACCAATTTCCCACGCCAAATATCTAGTGAGCGATGATTTGCACGAAATTCGATGCCCTCGCGATCAAAACGTACAAATTGATCAGTGAAGGATAAAAACAACTAAAGAAATTAGTCAACCAATCAGATTCTTGCTTTCACCTTATACCATATGGGTACAGCTGATGTTTTAGCACAAAAATAACATACGTTGTCATGTTTGATCGAAATTAATCTACATACACCTAACAACTTCATGTGGACAATTACCGTCTTATCAAAACAAGAATTCACCGCAATCGTAGATCTTTACGATGTCAAGGACAAGCTTCAACTGAAGCAGCCTTAGACATAGTTTGGCGTTGATCGACTAATAGGGCAAAATGCGTCGAAAATATCCTACACGAAACAAGAAATTGAACACTTCGCCATAGCAAAATTGATACGTTTGGATAGAGTTGGAGACTTTAAAGTAACCGTATTTTCCTAAAAGAATATTGGTGGGGCTATTCAGTTTAAGGAATGATTTCTTTTTTATGAAAACAAGGCATTACATCATCACATCATTGAATTAAATTTGAAGCAACTCGTCGTTACCTAGAGAATATTCTTGCGACTGTCGAGCTTAAGGACTGAAATCTCTATGAAAACAGCTGTCTTTTTGTAGAGATTATTTGTCGGACTGTTCGGCTGAAGGACTGAATGCTTTATAGAAACAAGGCATAAAATCATCATTTTATTGAAATTCATTGCGAATTTTTATGTCACTATCATGATTTCTGTAAACGACGATCCGGCGAAATAGAAAACGGAGCGACGATTTACGAATGATAACCAACTGATCAAACACTTTTAGAAAAAATTGTGGAATTAGACGCAGAAAGTAAATTTATTGTTGATATTTTAGAGGAGCTGCTGTTCAATAAGTCAGGATAGTATGTGAATTTTTTTTCTTACAGACAGACCATTCCCGGCCCATTTGACAAACGTTCATGGTTTTTAATTTACGTGTTTATGGCATTGCTATGATCATTTATGGACACTGGCTTAGCTCATGTCTCTCAAAACAACTGCGAGACAACCACACCGACCACGGGAAAAAAAAAAGAATGAATCACTGAAATTAATTAAAAAGCCGGAAAGGTCTAGTCTAGGAAATAAAATATTACTCTAAGAGTGCTACTGTAAGAAACGACTGAACCTCTTTTTCTTTACTTTGTTCCTATCTTCAGCTTACAACGAATTAACACGAGGAGAAGGAACGTTTAAGTTTTATTGAAGCATGGTTGGTAACGCTACTGAAGATCCTTCTTTAGAAAAGCTGGAAAATGCGTGGAAAAATGGTTTACTCATTGAATGTATTGTGATAGCTATAATCAACGTTTTCACTGTCGTCGCCTTTGCAAGAAATCGTCACTTACGCAAGCGCACTACGTATCTGATAATAAACCTGACTGTGGCTGATTTACTGGTGGGAGCAGTGACAGGACCATTGGAAATATTCCCCCCGTATTCCGATGACGGACACGGTTTCAGCTGGCAAGAATTCATCATTTTCACCTCGATCAACATATTCCCCGCAGCCTCTCAAGCCAACCTCTCGTTAATTTCTTTAGAGCGGTTGCACGCCACACTTTTCCCCTTTAGGCACTGCTTAATTGAGAAATGGCTTTACTTCAAAGTTATTATTGGCAGCTGGATGATAACTTTGCTTCTGGTATCGATGATGTTTGTTCTTGAAGAGTTCGCGTTAGGTCAGTTAGTTCAGTATGCAACTGCATGTTACACATTCCTTACTCTTCTTATCATAACTGTTTCTTATGTTATTATTATCATAAAAGTCAGAAGTACTGCAGTTACGTCAGAAAGGAAATTGTCAGTAACCTTAAGCATAGTTACCGTGGTCTCTATCCTGACCATTCTGCCGTTATCTATCTGGATGATAATTGCACAATATATTTCGAACCATACGTCTCGTGCAGCGTTCCTTCAACTCAAAGCAACGGTATCTTTGTTATATTACGCTAATTCTATAGTCAATCCATTGATATATGCCATAAGAATGCAAGAGTTTAGGAAAGCGGTTAAGGAGCTTTGTAAGAGGACTGCAGCGACAAGGGCTTTCCAACCCATTGAACTGCATGCAATGTAGTGCATTGGAATAAAACAAAGAAAAACAATGGAAACTAGTTCAACTTGATATTAAACATAGTTTTTCTTGTTTTGTGATGCATGTTTTTAACAAGTGTTGTAAAGGGTTTTCCTTTCACATTTCATTGAAATCAACTGTGCAGTGACTGTTTTTTTTTTTTTCTAAGTACAAGTAAACCTTTAACCTTAAACTTGCCGAGTCTCATGTGCAGTACAACCCTAAACTAAACCACTGGCTCAATTTTTTTTTTGGCGTTATTAGACAATAAATAGGAATAGCTTCTGGAATGTTTCATTGAATAAAGAATATTGACTGTTTTGCTTTTGGTCTTTTCACAATAAAGCTTTCACAGGAGCCCATTACCGTGCAACTTCCCTACATTTGTGCAACGGCGTTTTCACAAGTAGTTTTATTTTTAGATACGCCTTTCCCCGCGAAAATTACTGTTTCCGGTGACGTCCGCATCGAAACAACTCTGATTAAAAAAAATGGTGGCCAAGCTACGATTTTTTTGGTTCTTTATTCCGTTCTTCGCTTGTCGTTTTCCATCATTCCAATCTACCCTTCCATCAGATGGCCTTCCCACAATACCATGCGCTTCATCTTTACTTTCTACATGTAAAGTTGCGGCCCACCTTTGCATAAGCTTATCTCGGAGTGCGAATATACGCGAGTCCCTTCGATATATTTCTCTGACGGTTTTCACAATGGTTAAATAGGCCTTAAATAGTATCGCTAAACAATGAAGAGGTCCGGGCAGGATATAGAAAAATCCTTTTAAAACAAAGGAACCCAGTTTAGAAGTTGAAGAGTCAGCTACGTGTTCGTCTCCGGCAGCCGAGGAAGGTCCGGAAGGTCACAACAATTCTTTAGTCGACAAGAGCGCTTCAGTAAAGAAAGCCTTACGACGAAGCCTATAGCTCAGACAAGAACTAAAATATCTGCGGGCGGCGTCGAATAAATCTGCACTGCGGGAATGGAGTCAAGTTGTAAGCAGTGCGGGTTATTTTTGCGAGGTGCGATCTCTCGTGTCAGATTTGTCTCCCTTCCCTGAATCTCTTGTGGAACAAGGACCCACGACAAATGAACCAAGGTTGGCCCTTTTCATTTACCACTCGAAGAACCTTATGTTCGATTCTAGTACTGGCTCAGGTTCGGGCTCAGGTTGTTCGCCTTATAATTTTTCCCGACGGCGAGTGGCGACTGGATAGTCCGTTTTACGAAAACAGTGAAATCACAAGCGGAACATTCAGATTGCCAGAATGTTTTGCATTGTTTTGTGAAAACAAACACTAAACACTTGCCAGAAGGAATCGCTGAAGCATCTTAGAGACTCGCATGACAGTTACCGACTGTCTTAGCTTTTAATAATATCTACCATGCAGATGCGAGCTTACCCACAAAACAGTGGAGATACATGTCAGCTCTAAGAACATAATAATTGTCTTTCAGTCAGGAGGCAACGGAGCTGAAAAGAAAAACTGCAAGAGGCCAAAGCTCTCGAAAGCGAATGACAATAATGATCAACTTTGTAAAGACATGGAGCTATTAGACTCTTATATACGTGATAAACGAACACCCTGCAATCTCAATGTAGATAAATAGTATAAGCATGAAATCACGAGTAACGAATTCCACGGATCCTATTGCTATGTCTTCATAGATAACATATATTTAGCGCTGTCTCCTAAGGACGCGGATTTATTGGACTCTTATATACGTGATAAACGAACATTCTGCAATCTCACTGCAGATTAGCATCGGATAAAATCACGAGTTACGAAATCCACGGATCTCATCAGTCACGGTATAAACATGCAAATGCTACAGAGCTAGCACTGATACCCAATGGCATATGAAAAACTTCACCTAACGGCTCAGAATGATCATTAACAAAACCTCCATTCAGTATATTTGAGTTTTTCCCTTTATGATCAAGATAAACATTATTAAGAAGAGCTAAGGTACCGTTGAAGGCTTTGCGAACTCCAGGAGTCGCGTTGGCCCGTCAACACTTTTTAACTCCATGTGGACGAGTCATTCTAGGTTACGTATTAACAGTCTCTTACGCAATCGCTTGTGATTGGTTACCCAAAATTAATTCGCGGGAAAGGCTTGTTTAAAAATAACTCTACTTGTCAAAACGCCGTTTCACAGACTCGGTATGAAAGTTGTACGCTCCTGGCTTTCATGTGTAATGAAGAAATCAAAGGAAATCGTAAGTGGTCTTCCACCAATTTAGTTTTTTGTTTGCTTTGTTTTATTGTATTTTAGACGTAATTTTGCTTGATTTCTAATCTTGGTAAATTAGACGGACATTTGTGTCCCTCCCTCCGTTAGTTCACTAACAATGCGCGAGCGGAAAGCAACGAGTTGGAACCTCAGTGATCCCCTATCCTAGAGAAATAGAGGGATACTGAAACACTATTAACAACGGCGTTCCGTTAGACTTTTCTTTTCCGCTTCAAGGAAGGGAAATGTGGGACGTCTGCACGCAGGCTGTAAGAGTTTGGGCTGGGTAAAAAAAAAAAAGTACATACCCAGTCCCAATGAAAATTTGCATATCTACTAAAATTGATCGAAAGAAGAGCTAATTTGATGCAAATGAACCGCTTGCTTGTAGCAAGATTCAGTCTCGCCAGTTAAAAGCCGTTTGGAGCCAAGTTGGCATTATTCACGTTATCAAGAAGCAGGGTGAGTAGCAATACTTTATTATAACCTAATCAAGTGGTAAAATGGTTTCTCTTAGAAATATATCACGCTTTTTAAGGGTAGGGTTTGCAGATGGTGTCATAAACTCCAATTAAGGTTGTTGTGAGCGCCGTTTCCTGGTGAATATACTGTGGGATTGTTGCAAGGCTAAAACATTCAAACAAACCTGGTATAACATTATTATTTTGTGCTTCTCTGGTAACATTCCAGTAAAGTTTCAGTCCACGAAGATCAGTGATAGTAAGAAAGACGATCTACTGAAGGCAGCGTCAGTGTGGAACAGCGAGTTAAAAGTATAAATATCGTGAATAAATAGCGATGAAATCAAACACTTGCCGAATAAAAAGTGACGGTTTTCCTCAAATAATGAAATATAAAGAAAGATGTAGTATTCCACACGTCACGATTTTGAAAGAACTATCTTCCTTCTGAACGCCATGACGTTCCGTATAATGGTCGGTCGCTAACCACTGAGCTAGAGCCGGTGACGTGAAGAGCTGGATCATTAACGGTACAAATTTCAAGGAAGGGAAGAATATTTTTTTACAAAAGCAATCGTTTAGCTCATCAGTTAAGTCAGTTCTTCTACCGCAAATAAGACAACTACGAGGCTAAAACAAATTATGAGGCGATGCTCCTCTTTATTAATGCAGATGGCTAAATGACAAAAGAGTTTACAAAAGGAAACCGTATGGTTTAGTTTGAGCTCAATTTTTAAAGAACCTTAGTTATGCACCTGCCATTTTTAGTAGTTCCTTGTTTATACTTAAGATACATTTTGGGAAAGTTGGGTGTGCTTCGATTGATAGTTTTCCAGTTAATTCAAGCAATTTATCTTTTGAACAAGAATACAGCGCAGAAAAATTTCGTTACAAAGAAGTCTGTATATCTGACACACTTTCTGTTTAGTTATTCGTACTTCTATCTGTTTACTGTCAATTGACATCCTCGTCTAGTTCAGAGAAAAAAAGAAACCAATTTCCCACGCCAAATATCTAGTGAGCGATGATTTGCACGAACTTCGATGTCCTCGCGATCAAAACTTACAAATTGAACAAGGATAAAAACAACTAAAGAAATTAGAAAACCAATCAGATTCTTGCTTTCACCTTATGCCATATGGGTACAGCTGATGTTTTAGCGCAAAAATAACATCGTTTTAATACATTGTCATGTTTGATCGAAATTAATCTACATACACCTAAGAACTTCATGTAGACAATTATTATTTTATCAAAACAAGAATTCACTGCATTCGTAGATCTTTACGATGGCAAGACCAAGCTTCAACTAAAGCAGCCTTGGACATAGTTTGGCGTTGATCGACCAATAGGGCAAAATGCGTCGCAAACAACGTAGACGAAACAAGAAATTATATAAACACTTCGCCACAGCAAAATTGACACGTTTGGGTAGAGTTTGAGACTTTAAAGCAACCGTCTTTCCCTAGAGAATATTTGTCGGACTGTTCGGCTGAAGGACTGATATCTTTATTAAAGCAAGGCATAAAAATAGTTATTTTATTGAAATAAATTGCGAATTTTTACGTCGCTATCAAGATTTCTGTAAATGACGATCCGACGAAATAGAAAATGGAGCGACGATTTACGATCCACAACCATGCGATCAAACACTTTTAGGAAAAATTTAGGAAATTAGACGCAGGAAGTAAATTTATTGTTTATATTTTAGAGGAGCTACCGTCCAATAAGGTAGTCAATTTTAGTAAGTTCAGTCAATTTTTTTCTTACAGACAGACCATCATTGGCAAAATACTAAAGGAAAAACCTTTCGGACACTTTGCCTTTCATATTTCAGGTTGAATGCCCGGATCATTTGACAAACGTTCATACTTTTTTAATTTACGTATAAAAGGCACTGCTATGACCATATATGGTCACTGGCATAGCTCATGTCTCTCAAAACAACTACGAGACAACCACACCGAACACGAATGAATCATTGAAATAAATTAAAAAGAAAGGTCTAGTCTAGGAAATGAAATATCACTCTGAATTCTACTGTAAGAAACGACTGAACATCTTTTTCTTTACTTTGTTTTTAACTTCAGCTTACAACAAATTAACACGAGGAGAAGGAACGTTTAAGTTTTATTGAAAGATGGCTGGTAACGCTACTGAAGATCCTTCTTTAGAAAAGCTGGGAAACGCGTGGTCAAAAGTATTTATCACTGAACTTATTGTGATAGTTATAATCAACGCTTTCACTCTTGTCGCTTTTGCAAGAAATCGCCACTTACGCAAGCGCACTACGTATCTGATAATAAACCTGACCGTGGCTGATTTACTGGTGGGAGCAGTGACGCGACCAGTGCAAATATTTAGTCCCTATTTTTCGATGACGGATATAGTTTTAGTTGGCAAAAATTCATCATTTTAACTTCCATCCACATATTCCCCGCAGCCTCTCAAGCCAATCTTTTGTTAATTTCATTGGAGCGGTTACACGCCACACTTTTCATCTTTAGGCACTGTTTAAATGACAAAGGGTTTTACTTCAAAGTTATTATTGGCAGCTGGATGATAAATTTGCTTCTGGCATGCATGATGGCTGTTCTTAAAGAGTTTCAGTATGCAATTGCATGTTACACATTCCTTAGCCTTCTTATCATAACTGTTTCCAATGTTATTATTGCCATAAAAGTTAAAAGTAACCCTCCTCCGCAGCATTTTAGTGCAATTGCCTCAGAAAGGAAATTGTCAGTAACCTTAGGCATAGTTACCGTCGTCTCTATCCTGACTATTCTGCCTTTTTCTATTTAGATGGCAATTGAACAATACATATCCAAACAAATGTCCCTGGCAGCATTCAATCAAATATACGAAACGTTAGTGTTGTTATATTATGCCAATTCTATAGTCAATCCATTGATATATGCCATAAGAATGCAAGAGTTTAGGAAGGCGGTTAAGGAGCTATGTAAGAGGACTGCAGCGACAAGAGATCTTGTGTGTCTTATCACGGCTATTTGTCTTTTGATTAGTTACGGCTGCGTTTTTGTCATCGCTTCTTGCCGTTCTGAACTGCGAGATTTGTATTTTCCTCATGTAATGAAGCTGTATCTAGTCGCGAATTCTGCTCAGTGGTGCTCAACAGAAAATATTTTGTTTGGAGAGTCTTTTGCAATGGAGCTGTCTGTGTAACTTCAATTCATATCTCTCAAAGCGGTCATCGCTGACATGGCAGTTTCATGACCGGAAGTTATTTTGATTGGCTACTGTTTACGGCGAAGCGTCATGCTCATCGAGGGGGCGGAATACTCGTCTCAACGCTTCTGTGTCAGGCTTTTCTTCCCTTTTCCCCTTCCTCTCTTCCCCCTCTCCCCCCCCCCCCCCCCCCAAAAAAAAGCCTGATACTCAGGCTAAGACATTTGTTGCTTTATTTGCCATTGAGATTCAAAAGTGGTCAACAAACTTGATCTTAACTGGTTTATACTGGACAGTAGTCAGCGTTTGGTGCAGCTTCAATGGCTCGTGGTGATACTCTAAGAGGAACCGCTGAAGTAACTAAAACTGAAAGAGAAAAATAAGAAAATGTCTGCCATTGAAAAACCCTAAGAAATTATGTCGCATAAATTATCTCGATAAAAGTTTAACGGGAAAATTTCCGTTAGCTGCGTGGCACTTGTACTTATAAAAAGGGAAAGGTAAAATATAGTTCTCGAAGACGAGTGTTCAGTGCCAATATGGAGAAATTATTCCAGACGTTTCGGGCTTAGCCCTTCATCAGTGGAAAAAGATTTACGTTAAAAAGCTGGCTTGCGCTATGAAGTCAGATTGAGAAGAACCTGCCAGGCTTTCCCGTCGCAGAGCATTTTAATACAAATGGCCACACTATCCAGGACGCAAAAGTCCGTGGAATTATGCTCTGCGACGGAAACAAGCAACGAAAGCGTCAGGAGATGCGTCTTATTTTCAGACTAGGCACCAGTCAGCCGCGCGGAATGAACTCCGACTTCCGATATCTTTAGGTCGTCACGCGCACATCGCGCGCGCACCTTACAACTTTAAATCTGACTTCATAGCGCAAGCCAGCTTTTTAACGTAAATCTTTTTCCACTGATGAAGGGCTAAGCCCGAAACGTCTGGAATAATTTCTCCATATTGGCACTGAACACTCGTCTTCGAGAACTATATTTTACCTTTCCCTTTTTATAAATTATCTCGAGTATTTCGTGGCAATAGCCAATCAAAGTTGATTCTTCTGGCTTTGCCTTTACGTTAAAACGAATAATTATTTTAGTTTTCCTTCTTACAAGTTTAAGTATAACTTTTAATGTATTATTTAATATCCTCTTGTTGGATTTTGCATTGTAATTTTATTGTATTTTAGACATAATTTTTGCGTGATTTCTTAGTAAATTAGATGGACATTTGTCTGTCCGTGCGTTCGTTCACTGACGATGCGCAGGTGCAAAGCAACCATGCAATTGGTGCCCAATCCCTCATCCTACAGAAATAGGATCCTGAAACACCATTAACAACGGCGTTGCGTTACACGTTTCTTTTCCGCTTCAAGGAAAGGAAATGTTGGACTTGCGCACGCATGCTGTAAGAGATTGGACAATTGATCGAAAGAAGAGCTAATTTGATGCAAATAAGCCGCATGTTTGTTGCAAGGTTAAGTCTCGCCAGTTAAAGGCAATTTTGGAGCCAAGTTGGCATTATTCACGTTATCAAGAAACGAGGTGAGTAGTAATATTTTATTATAGCCCAATCAAGTTTAAAAATGTTTCTCTCAGAAATATATCACGCGTTTTTAGGGTAGGGTGTGCAGATGGTTTCATAAACTCCACTTAAGTTTGTTTTGAGCGCCGTTTCCAGGTGAATATGCAGTGGGGCTGTTGCAAGGCTGAAACATTCAAACAAACCTGGCATAACATTATTATTTTGTGCTTCTCTGTTAACATTCCAGTAAAGTTTCAGTCCACAAAGATCAGTGTTAGTCAGAAAGACGATCTACTGAAGGCAGCGTCAGTGTTGATCAGAGAGTTATATATAAATATCGTGAATAAATAGCGATGAATTCAAACACTTGTCGAATAAAAAGTGACTTTTTTACTCAAATAATGAAATATTAAGAATGGTGTAGTATTCCACACGTAACGATTTTGAAAGAGAGAACTATCTTCCTTCTGAACGCCATGACGTTCCGTACAATGGTCGGTCGCTAACGACTGAGCGACAAGGTGAGGCGAACAGCTCGATCATTTAGTTCAAATTTTAAGGAAGGGTATAATACTTAATATTTATTTAAGTTAAGTCAATTGTTCTACCGCAGATAAAGCAAATACAAGCCTAAAACAAATTATGAGGCGATGCTTCTCTTTCTTAATGACATTTATTAACTAAAAGAGTTGACAAAAGGACACTGTATGGTTTAATTTTAGCTCAATTTTCAAAGAACCTTAGTTATGCGCCGGCGGTTTTTAGTAGTTCCTTGTTTATACTTACGGTACATTTTAAAAAGTTTGGTGTGCCTCGATTGATAGTTGTTTAGTTAATTCAAGCAATTTATCTTTTGAATGAAAATACAGCCATCCGTATTTTTATTTGTTTACCGTTAATTAAAAACTCATCTTCGTCTGGTTCAGAGAAAAGAACCAATTTCCCACAACAAATATGAGCGATGGTTTGCTTGAACTTCGATGTCCTCGCGATTAAAACTTACAAATTGAAGAAGGATAAAAACAAGTAATTAAAGAAATTAGACAACCAATCAGGTTCTTGCCTCCACCTAATGCCATATGGTTACAGCCGATGTTTTAGCACAAAATTAATATCGTTTTAAAATGTTGTCATGTTTGATCGAAATTAATCTACATACACCTAAGAACGTCATGTGGACAATTATCATTTTATCAAAACGAGAATTCGCCGCATTCGCAGATCTTTACGATGACAAGAACTAGCTTCAACTAAAGCAGCCTTGGACATAGTTTGGCGTTGATCGACCAATAGGGCAAAATGCGTCGCAAACAACGTAGACGAAACAAGAAATTATATAAACACTTCGCCACAGCAAAATTGACACGTTTGGGTAGAGTTTGAGACTTTAAAGCAACCGTCTTTCCCTAGAGAATATTTGTCGGACTGTTCGGCTGAAGGACTGATATCTTTATTAAAGCAAGGCATAAAAATAGTTATTTTATTGAAATAAATTGCGAATTTTTACGTCGCTATCAAGATTTCTGTAAATAAAGATCCGGCGAAATAGCAAATGGAGCGAAGATTTACGATTGATAAACACGCCATCAAACACTCACAGGAAAAAATTTGGAAGTTAGACGCTGAAAGTAAAATTATTCGGTTGATATTTTAGAAGAGCTTCTGTTCAATAAATTAGGATATTATGTCATTTTTTTTTTTTACAGACAAACCATCATTGGCAAAATACCAAAGGAAAAGCCTCCCTTCGGAAACTTTGCCTTTCATATTTCAGGTTGAAGTTTTATGCCCGGTCCATTTGGCAAACATTCATGGTTTTTAACTTACGGTGTTAAAGGCATTGCTATGACCATATATGGACACTGGCATAGCTCATGTCTCTCAAAACAACTGCGAGACAACCACACCGAACACGAATGAATCATTGAAATAAATTAAAAAGAAAGGTCTAGTCTAGGAAATGAAATATCACTCTAAGAGTTCTACTGTAAGAAACGGCTGAACATCTTTTTCTTAACTCTGTTCTCATCCACAGCTTACAACGAATTAACACGAGGAGAAGGAATGTTTAAGTTTTATTGAAGTATGGCTGGTGACGGTACTGAAGATCCTTCGCTAGAAAAGCTGGGAAATGCATGGAAAAAAGTTTTACTCATTGAATTTATTGTGATAGCTATAATCAACGTTTTCACTGTGTCCGCCTTTGCAAGGAATCGCCAGTTACGCAAGCGCACTACGTATCTGATAATAAACCTGACTGTGGCTGATTTACTGGTGGGAGCTGTGACGGGACCAGTGCAAGTATTCTTCCTAGATTTCGATCGTGGACATGGTTTCAACTGGAAAGAATTCATCATTTTAACCTCAGGCTTCATATTTCCCCTTGCTTCTCAAGCTAATCTTTCGTTAATTTCTTTAGAGCGGTTACACGCCACACTTTTTCCCCTTCAGGCACTGTTTAATTGAGAAATGGCTTTACGTCAAAGTTATTTATGGCAGCTGGATGATAACTTTGCTTCTGGCATCCATGATGTCTATTCTTCAAGCGCTCTATTTAGTTTCAATTACGTATGCATTTGCATGTTACACTTGTCTTACCCTTCTTATCATAACTGTTTCTAATGTTATCATTGCCATAAAAGTCAAAAGGAACCCTCTTCCGCAGCATTTTGGTGCAGTTGCCTCAGAAAGGAAATTGTCAGTAACCTTAAGCATAGTTACTCTCGTCTCTATGCTGACTATTCTGCCCATATCTATTTGGATGGCAGTTAAGCGAAATGACATATTCAGTCAAACTTCTCCTGGAGCAACACATGTACAAATAAACGAAACGTTAATGTTGTTGTATTATGCCAATTCTATAGTCAATCCATTGATATATGCCATAAGAATGCAAGAGTTCAGGAAAGCAGTTAAGGAGCTTAGTTGTAAGAGGGCTGCAACGACAAGAGTTGTCCAGCCCATTGAACTGCATGCAACGTAGTGCATGAGCACAAACAAAAAAAAAAATAATAAAAAAAAAAAAAAATAATAATAATAATAATAATAATAATAATAATAATAATAATAATAATAATAATAATAATAATAATAATAATAATAATAATAATAATAATAAAACAAAGAACAAACTCTAAAGATTAAAACAATCGAGATTTGGTTTAACCTGATAGCTAAGTTAGTTTTTTTTGCTTTGATATGCAAGTTTTTTTACAAGTGTTGTAAAGAATGTTCATTTTAATTTCATATTTTGTTGGAATCAACTGTGCAGACCGTCTTTTTCTCGGTACAAGTAAACCTTGAACCTGAAATTGTCTGAATCTCATAAGCAGGGTGATCCTAAACTACTGCTTTTTATTTGTTCAAGGTGTTATAAGACAATCAATAGGAACAGCTTCTGGAAGGTTTCATTGAATAAAGAACTATTGACTGTGTTGCTTTTGGTCTTTTCACTGTAGCTTGGATGTGTACTTTTAAAAGAAATCGAAGGAAGATGGAAGGTGGTCTTCTATCAATTTGTTGTTGTTGTTGTTGTTTTTCTTTGTTTGATTGTTTGTTTTGTTTTTTGCTTAACTTTTCTTTTAGTTCCTAAGAGATTTGGAAAGGGAAGACGACAGGTTCTGAAACCCACAACTTACCCCCCCCCCCCCCCCCCCCTCCATTCGTCTCTCCACTCGTCGTGGAGTATTAAAGCTATGCATGCGCAAATGTACGAGGGAGAATATAGTGCATCTAACACCGTCTCCTTCGAGGCACGAAAAATGAAATTCCATTATTAGTTCTGAAAACTTTAAAAAATTTATAAGGACCAACCGAACAAAGGGAAGGTGCCGGATCCTGATGGCTGTAATCAGAAAAATTTAGAAAATGTATAACTAATAAAGAAAAGGTGACTGTACAGCTGGGACTATATACCGTATATCTGTCCGACACTGAAAACTGATTCTCTGGAAAAAAAAAATCCCTGTGGCACAATGAGATACGTTTTTTTTTATAACTTATAACTATAACTTCTATAACTTATAAAAGCTGCGTTGATATCTGCCAGTAAAATTGAAAGTTAATCATGTTTTTAGACATTTGTTGGCTTATCTCATGTTGAATTCATGATGAATACGATGACTCAGGACGCCACACTGAGATTCAAAGATGGACAACAAACTTGATTTTAACTGGTTTATACAGGACTCCAATGGTTCGTGGTTATACTCTAATCCCAACCGCTGAAGTAACTAATACAGTAAGAGTGAAATAACAAAATGTCTGTCGACGATAAATCCCTCAGAAATTACGTCGCATAAATTATCTCGAGTATTTCGTGGCAATTGCCAATCAGAGTTGATTCTTTTGGCTTCACCTTTACTTTAGGAAACGAATGATAATTTTAGTTTTCCTTCTTACGAGTTTAAGTATATCTTGTTATCGTTGTATTATCTAGCCTCTTGTTGAAATTTGCGTTGTAATTTAATTATATTGTAGACGTAGGTTGTGTTATTTCTTGCGTTATTTCCTTCGTTTGTCTGTTTGTTCACTAACTTATTCTAACAATTCTTAGGTGCAAAGCTACCAATAGAGCCTAGTCCCTTATCCTAGAGAAATAGAGGGATACTGAAATAACAAACAACGTTGCATCAGACGTCTCTTTTTCTGCTTTAAGAAAAGAAAATATGGGATGCCTGCACTCAGGCTGTAGCAGCTGAGACTTGTTAAAAAAAATGTAAATGTGATTGAAATTGGGACAGTTAGTAATCAACTTAAGTAAACACAAATTTGCGCTTATTGAAAATTTTACATGTTTACTAAAATTGATCGAAAGAAGAGGTAAAGCAAGATCCCGTCTCGCCAGTTAAAGGCAGTTTTGAAGCCAAGTTGGCATTATTCACGTTATCAAGAAACAAGGTGAGAAACGATATTTCATTTTAACCCAATCACGAGGCAAGATGATTTCTATTAGAAACTATGAGGTTAGAAATTTAAGTTTATTTCGAGAGCCATTTCCTGGTGAATACACTGTTAGGTTGTTGCAAAGCTGAAACACTCAGACCCACCTGCCATGGGATTATTGCCTTGTGCTTGTCTTCTAACATTCCGGTAAAGTTTCAGTCCACAAAGATCACTGCTAGTGAGAACGGAAGATGATCAAAGACGACCACTCAGTTGAGGAGGCGACTGACATATAAATAAAGCGAATAAATAGAAATGAGTTCAAACAATTGGTGAACCAAAAAGTGACGATTTTGCTCAAATAATGAAATATAAGGAAATATGTTGTATTGCACATCCCACGATTTGGAAAGAAAGAAATAAATTCCTTCTCAACACGAGTAAAACCCATGGCGTACCCTATAATGCATGGTAGGTCGCTGACCACTGAGTTACAGGGTGACGTGGAAAGCTGGATGATTTAGTATAAATTTTAAGGAAGGGAATAATAATTTTTAGAAAAGTAATCGTTTAGCTCATCTGTTAAAACAGTTGTTTTACTGCATGTAAAACAACCAAGAGAATAAAAAAAAAGTTATGAGGCGATGTTCCTCTTTATTTACGCAGATGGCTAAATAACAAAAGAGTTGACAAATGGCAAATGTTTGGTTTTAGCTCACTTTTTACTGAACGAACTTTAGGTAAGCACCTGCCATTTTTAATGGTTGTTCATTTGCACTTTAGATACATCTTGGGGAAGTATTGTGTGCCTCGATTGACAGTTCTCCGGTTAATTCAAGCAATTTATCTTTTGAATAAAAATACAGCTCAGAAAAATTTCGTTAGAAAGAAGTCTACATACCTGGCACACTTCCCGTTTAGTTATTCGTATTTCTGTCTGTTTACTGTTAATTAACAATTCATCCTCGTCTAGCGTAAAGAAAAGGGAAACAAATTTTCCACACCAAATATCGAGAAAAAACAAGCTTTAACTGAAGCAGCCTTGGAAATAGTTTGCCGTTGATCGACCAATAGGGCAAAATACGTCAAAAGTTATCGTTCCCGAAATAAGAAATCGAGCACTTCGCCATAGCAAAATTGCGACGTTTGGGTAGAGTTTGAAACTTCAAAGCAATCGTCTTTTCTAGAGAATATTGGTAGGGCTATTCAGCTAAAGGAATGAATTTTTATGGAAACAGGGCATTAACTCACCACACCATTCAGTTGAATTTAAAGCAACCCGTCTTTTCCTAGAGAAAAGTTTTTAGACTGTTCAGCTTAAGGACTGTAATCTCTATGAAAACAACTGTCTTTTCTCAGAAAATATTTGCCGGACTGTTCGGCTGTAAACCTGAAATCTTTATGGAAACAAGGCATAAAATCACCATTTTAAGCCGATGACTCACTAGGCGAATTTAGATATCGGCGATTAAATTCGCCGGCATTCGCCTAGTGTGCCAGTTCCCTCAATTTTCTACGCAGAACTCTGCGAGTCGCCAGTCAATTATGATGGGCTATTTTATCACATGATTTACCAAAATGGCGGTAGCAGCGACACGATGGAGTTTAGGAACAAGGATGAAGTGCCACATCGCCTAGATCGGCGAAAAAAATCGCCAGAAGTGTCGCGGGCTTTATTGACATTCTTTGCGAACTTTTACGTCCCCATCAAGATTTCTGTAAATGTCGATCCGACGAAATAGAAAATGGAGCGCCGATTTACGATTGATAACGATGCAATGAAACACTTTTAGGAAAAATTGTGGAAATTAGACGCAGAGAGTAAATTTATTGTTAATATTTAAGAGGAGCTACTCAGTGTTCAATAGAGTTAGAAAAGTATGTCAATTTTGTTTTCTTACTAACACCATTGGCAAAATACCAAAGGAAAAACCTAACTTCGGAAACTTTGCCTTTCATATCTCAGGTCGAAGGTTTATTAATGGCTTTTAATTTACGTGTTTATGGCATTGCTATGACCATATATGGACACTGGCATAGCTCATGTCTCTCAAAACAACTGCGAGACAACCTCACCAAACACGGGAAAAACAAAAGAATGAATCGTTGAAATAAATTGAAAAAGAAAGGTTTAGTCTAGGAAATGAAATGTTACTCTAAGAGTTCTACTGTTGGAAACGGCTCAACATCTTTTTCTTTACTTTGTTCTTATTCACAGCTTACGACGAATTAACACGAGGAGAGGAAACGTTTAAGTTTCTTTGAAGTATGGTTGGTAACGCTACTGAAGATCCTTCTTTGGAAAAGCTGGAAAATGTGTGGACCAAAGTTTTACTCACTGAATTTATTGTGATAGCTATAATCAACGTCTTCACAGTCGTCGCCTTTGCAAGAAGTCGCCACTTACGCAAACGCACTACGTATCTGATAATAAACCTGACTGTGGCTGATTTACTGGTGGGAGCAGTGTCGGGACCAATGGGAATATCCATCGATGAGAGACATGGTTTCAGCTTGCGAGAAGTCATCTTTTTAACCTCGATAAACATATTCCCCGCAGCCTCTCAAGCCAACCTCTCGTTAATTTCTTTAGAGCGGTTGCACGCCACACTTTTCCCCTTTAGGCACTGCTTAATTGAGAAATGGCTGTACTTCAAAGTTATTATTGGCAGCTGGATGATAACTTTGCTTCTGGTATTCATGATGTCTGTTCTTGGAGAGCTCGATTTAGTTTTAATTGACTATCCACGTGCATGTTACACTTTTCTTACCCTTCTTATCATAACTATTTGCAATATTATTATTACCATAAAAGTCAAAAGTATCCCTCTTCCGCAGCATTCTAGTGCAATTGCGTCAGAAAGGAAATTGTCAGTAACCTTAAGCATAGTTACTGTCGTCTCTATCCTGACTATTCTGCCCTTAGCTATTTGGATGATAATTGCACAATACATATTTAAACAAATATCTCTCGCAGCAGTCTCTCAAATATACGACAAGTTACTGTTGTTATATTTTGCCAATGCTATCGTCAATCCATTTATATATGCCATAAGGATGCAGGAGTTTAGAAAAGCGGTTAAGGAGCTATTGTAGCTTGTATATGTAATTTAAAAAATCAAGATTCAGTTCAAGGTGGTATTTCAGTTTTTAAAAAGTGTTGTAAAGGTTGTTCCTTCCATACTATGTTGGAATCAACTGCGTAGTGACTGTTGTTTAGCTTTGTGCGAGTAAAACTTAAACCTTAAAGTTGCTGAATCTTGTGAGCCGTTAGATCCTAAACTATTGGCTCACAAAACATGTTCAAGAAATTATATTAGACAAACAATAGGAACAGCTTCTGGAAGGTTTCGTTGAATAAAGAACTATGAACAGTATTGTTTGAGGTCTTTCCACTGTAGCTTGCATGTGTAATTAAGAAATCGAAGGAAAATGGTAAGTGCTCTTCCACTGAAGTCACCTTTTTGTTTTTGGTTCGCTTTACTTTTTTGGGGGGACTTCCTCGAAGCCTTGAAATAGCAGGGGAAGAGGTTTTGAACGCCCATTCCTTTCTCTCCGCCTTCTTCGCAATTTCAACACCATTGAAATTACGCAAATGAAACATAAAGAATATAGTGCTTCTAACACGTCCTCCTTCGAAGCATAAGAAATGGAACGATGATGTCATGTGACAGGGAAATCCATTATAAGTTCTGAAAACTTTACACAATTTTATAAGGGACAAAGGGACAAAGCAAAGCTGCCGAAACCTGAAGAATGTAAACAGTAACTATTAAGAAAAGCTAACTGTACTGCTAAGGCTTTATATTGTATATCTTTCCAATTCCTCAAGCAAACCCTGAAAACCGATTCATTAAAAAGACCTCCGGTAAAATGAGATAAGTTTTTTAAAAGATATTTATCAATTCATTGAGTTTTCTTGTATACTGACTTAGAGACGTCGCGTCGATATCAGTCAAATTGGAAGTTAATTATGGTCTTAAACATTTGTTGGTTTGTTTCCTATCGTATTGCATGATGAAAACAATGACGTCAGGACGCCACGCTGAGGTTTAAAAGGGGCCAGCAAACTTGATCTGAACTGGTTGATACCGGGCAGAAATCAGCAACTCCAATGGTTCGTGATGCGCGGAACTGCTGCACTAACTAAAACAGAGAGAAAATATCTGTCAATGAAAAATAAAATCTCTCCGCAATTATGTCGCATAAATTACCTCCAGAATTTTGTGGGAGTTGCAAACCAGAGTTGATTCTTTTGGCTTTACCTTAGCGTTGGGAAAGAACTACTTATTTTAGTTTTCCTTCCCTTTCCTTCCCTTTTCTTACAACTTGTAAGGTTGAATTACCTAGCCTCTTGTTGGAATTTGCATTGTAATTTTATTGTATTTTAGACGTAATTTCCCCGTGATTTCTTGGTTTATGAGATGATCTTTTTGTCCGACCCTTTATTTGTTCGTCCGTCCGTCCGTTCTTTCGCTGGTTCCCTTGTTCGTTCACTAATTTATACTAACAATGCTCAGATGTAAAGCAGCCAATTACAGCCTAAACCTGCATCATAGAGACAAAGAAGGATAATGAAACACGATTAACAACGGCGTTTCTTTATACGTTTCTTTTTCCCTTCAAGAAAGAAAATATGGGATGACACGCAGGCTGTGACACTGACTAAAAACACAAATGCGATTGAAATTGAGGAGGTTAATAATTAACTTGAGTTGACACATAAATTTGTGCTTGAATGAAAATGTGACTTGTCTACTAAAATTGATCGAAAGAAGAGCTAAATTGATGCAAATGAGCGGCACGTTTGTAGCAAGATTCAGTCTCGTCAGTTAAAGGCAGTTTTGGAGCCAAGTTGGCATTATTCATATTATCAAGAAACGAGGTGAGTAGTAATACTTTATTATAACCCAATCAAGTGGTAAAATGATTTCTCGCAGAAATATATCAAGCGTTTTAGGGGTAGGGTTTGCAGATCGTGTAATTAATTCTAATTAAGTTTCCTGCAAGTGTCGTTTCTTGGATGACACTCTGTTGGGCTGTTGAAAGACTGAATCATTCAGACAAACTGGGCGTGAGATTATTATTTTGTGCTTCTCTTTAAGAGCGGCTGACTGGGAATATCGAGAACTCGCGGTCAAAACTGAAAATTTGGATTTTGTTCATATTTTGTCAGAAGAATTCCTTTAGAGAACTATTTACGAAAATAACAATAAAACTTTCCAAAGATTTTTGTTTTCGAGAATTCCAGCATAATGTGAAATGCCGAGATCGCGTCGCAGCCGGCGTTAAATTTTGACGAGATTTGGTGTATTTTCAAATCGCTCGGGAAGGAGGACGGCTAGGCGAAGCAAAACGATCTTTTGAAGTTAAGTTAGGCATCATTCTGAGAATATTGCTGGAGGATTCTTATTTACATGCAGTTTTCAAAGTCCGAAGATTCCTATTTTCAGCATTTTTGTTGACACTTGAAATTGGGGAAACTTTGCGGACAAACTTCTTTTCCTGGTACATCGAAATTTACAACGAAAGTAACGCTACTCTGGGGAGTTTTTGACATATTTTTTAAAAAAAATTCCAGTGGTACGCAAGGACAAGATGACATGTTTCAATAAATTATAGTTAAAATATTATTTTTACCGGAAAATTATAAAATGTTTGTTCCAAAACTAAATCTAATGATATAATAAGTTTTGTATTGTTTTATATACCTTAAATAAAATAAGTCTAACTGGAGAGTGAGATGTAACCCCAACTTTGAAAAGGTCAAGTGTCCTGCTCGTCCAGATCTCAACCAATTTTTTTCATTGCCACATGGTACATCTAGAACCAAGTATTTATGATATATTGTGCTTAATAATATACATACAAAAGTTTCTGCAGTCTGATTGGTGGAGAGCATCTCAATTTATTTTTATCCTAAATGTATTGCAGAAATGTGAAATTGAGTGCAGAATGTTGAAATTAGTGCAAAAAAGTGAAATTAAATGATTGACAGGTATGCAAATTTGCAAATCGGCTATCTCGAAAAAAAAATGGCGAACACGTTTGTAGAGAGTAACAGCATTATAATTGAAAGTTTAAAGAAATATGCAAAGAAATTCAACGAAGCACAAGCACACTAGCTAAGAGTTTGGAGGTCTTGGACAGCACAAAAGGGCTTCGACCAAGATATTGAAAACTGTGAACCGGAGGCACTCAACAAAATCTATTCCCGAGGATTTTCACTCAACAGTGCGTAAAAAAGATGAGAAAGACTATGCGAGTATGAGAGTCTTCGCACTGCAATTGAACATTACGTAAGAATGCAAGGTTACAAATACTCGATAATTAGAGACCAAGAGTAAAAAAAAAATTGAAGCAAGTTCTTGAAGGTAAAGCTCGGCCACTGTGACAACAAGGTATTAAAGCTTAAGTCAAGCGGCTGAACAAGTCTTGGAAGTCTGACAAACACTGAATTAAATGAGCTGTGGAAAAGCAAAAGGCTTGAAGCACAAGTCCTGGTACAAACGGTTTGTTGGCTCCTTACTCAATCTTTTGGCCTAGAGCATCCTGTTGAAGATTTCCATGTCGGTTTGGAAGAAAACGAACGTTGAATCCATTGAGAACCAGACTAAAACACGGCAGCCTGGACTGTCTGCAAAGCCCCGGCTCCTGAAATCCAGTCAGTTCGAAAACACGCCGAGGACAGTGATTGACTTCAGACTTCTTTTAACATTGAATTAAAAGTTTGCTTTGTGATTTGAAAAATTGCTCTTTTTAGAGAGATGGTATTTTTAGCGTGTTTTCCGTACGTATGAACATGTATGTCAATTACGGTTGTCATTTTTGAAACCAACCAAATACATGTAGACGGAGCATTAGCTGACAGACAAGAAATAAACAAGAGCTCATTTGAAATTTTTGTATGTATATTATTAACAAGTAATCACATGACTTTTCTCATGCAATTCGGAATAAATGAGTACTTGCCCTGCGGACTCGTGCAATTTTGTTAGCCTTTTAAAATTTTACTCGTGCTCGTTTATTCCAAATTGCACTCGGGATCATGTGATAACCTATACAAATAACACAAAAACCTACGTCTAAAATACAATTAAATTACAATGCAAATTTCAACAACAGGCTAGATAATACAACGTTACAAGATATACTTAAACTTGTAAGAAGGAAAACTAAATTAAAATATCATTCATTTCCTAAAGTAAAGGCAAAGCCAGAAGAATCAACTCTGATTGGCTATTACCACAAAATACGCGAGATAATGTATGCGACGTAATTTCTAAGGGATTTATCGTCTACAGACATTTTGTTATTTCACTCTTACTGCATTAGTTACTTCAGCAGTTCGGGTTAGAGTATCACCGCGAACCATTGGGGTCCTGTATAAACCAGTTAAAATCGAGTTTGTTGACCACTTTTGAATCTCAATGGCAAATAAATCAACAAATGTCTAAAACAGGAAGTTCCGGTATAAAAGGGGCCTGGCCAGGCCATTCTCACTTTCAGTTGACAATCACCCATCGGAGCGTAAACAACATGTGTCTTTCTACGGCCCTTATCGATAAAATTGGCTTAGGTTTCAGAGTAAACTAGGTTAAAAAAATAGAACTTGATATCTGACTTATATTGTTGTGGTTATATTATGGACTATTAACGTATGTTATTTTCAGAGGAAGCTTGAGTCAACAACTTGCCACGACTGAACGGTGTCTACATTTAGATCTCACGCCCACAAAGGTGTGAAATGAAGAAGGGGCTTGCCCTTTTATTGCGGAACTTCTTGTTTAAAATATAATTACCTTCCAATTTTACTGTTTTGTAATAAAAATACACGCTAAAAAGTCACGACGTTTCCACCTCTCCGAGGCCATTTTCGCGTGTGAGTAAAAAATAAAAACCTTAGCATTTTAGCGTTCATGACATTCTTACCGATTTTTAATTGTATGAATATATTCATGCTAAGGTTTTTATTTTTTACTCCCACTTGAAAATGGCCTCGAAGAGGTCGAAACGTCGTGACTTTTTAGCGTGTATTTATATTACAAAATCTATTTCTTATAAGTAAAGGTTTGGTTATACATAGACAAGTAAAGATAAACGATAAAAAGGAACAACGTTTCGGGGTCGTCATGACGCCATTATCAAGTTCGAAGTGATAGAAATAGTTGAAGTCAATGTCAGAAATAGTTCACCAAAAAAATTACCATAATGTCTGAATATATAATGTCACGTAAATAGTTTAGCTTGAATTGAGTCCGATTGGATATTGAGAGATGGTGTTAACTCTCTAATTAGCAACATTTCGTAAACTAAGCAATCGAACTTATTCATGCACTTCTTTAGGACAGAAAAATTTCTGTCAAGGTCTTTGGGGACATTACGGTGTTCATTAAGAAGGTGCTTGCCAATGGAAGAAGATTGGTATTTATGCTCGACCACGCGCTGGTGTAAATGCCGAAGTGTAAACCCTACATAACTTGCATCACACAAGTCACATTGATATTTATAAACAACACAATTCTGATTTACAATAGATGGTTTTCTCTCCTTTATCTTTAGTTCTTGTTGGATTTTGTTACCAACAAAAATCGGTTGGATGACTGTGTCAATCTTCTGGCTAAGATCTTTGACCTGTTTGTGTACCAGGTCAGCAGAAGCCTGATCTTTGAAAGGCAGGACTATTCGGACAGTTGGACTGTCTCTTGGGGCAGGTATTGGTTGAGCGCCTTCAGCCTTAGAGGCTACAAAACTCCTAACGGTGGTGTTGATAAGTTGTTGTGGGTATTTCAACCGGATGAACACAGCTTTCAAACGGTCACATTCTTCAGAGAAGTACGACCAACACGATGATAAGCGATACGCACGATCAAGCATGGTTCTCAAAAGCCCTCGTTTATAGCGCATATCGACGTGACTTTGGTAGTGAAGCAAAAGACTCGTGTTAGTAGGTTTTATGTAGACCTTGGTCTCAATTTGGGGAGCTCTGTTAAGGAGCTGCATTCCAAGAAAGGGTAGCAGACCATTAACCTCTGTTTCCATGGTGAACTTCACAGATGTGTGGCAGTTGTTAAGAACCTGGAAAAAATTAGCCGCTGATTTTGTGTCCGGCATTATTGTCAGAGTATCGTCGACGTACCTCTTGTAAAAAGGAGGCATTTTTCCTGCAAGCTCTAGGGTTTCTTCAATGGATCCCATGAAGACATTGGCAAGGAGTGGCCCGAGTGGTGAACCCATGGCGACGCCATCGGTTTGTTCGTAAAGTTGGCCGTTGAATTGAAACAGCTGATCTTTGGTGGATGCTCTGAGAAGATCTACAAGGTCCATTCTGCTAAGGTTCAATTGGTGGGTTTTGTTGAACCAGTTATCTGTGAAAGCTTTATCAGCAAGTATCTGTATGGTTTCCTCTAGGGGCACGTTGGTAAATAGCGAGGAAACATCATATGACACAAGGATATCGCCACTGTTGATCTGTAGTTCCCGAATCTCGCTCGCAAAATCAAAGGTGTTAGTTATTGTGTATTTGTTATAGGACAATGGCTGTAGCTTCTCCTCTAACCATTTTGCTAACCTATAATTATACGTTTGTGTGGCAGATAAGATGGGTCGCATAGCCAGATGTTCTTTGTGCGTCTTAGGCAAACCGTACAGGTGTGCTAGCCGGGAGCCTGTGGGGCGCACGGAATCTGCAATCACTTTGGGTAATATTCTGCGGACAATAGATTCTAGCTATTTCTCCTTTTGAAGAAGTGGATGGTGATGTCTGGGCGGTCTCCCTCTAGTCTTCGGCCTCTCTGGATCAACTGCTCTGAATTTTGTCGTTTCATTAATGGATGCTAAAGATAAAGGAGAGAAAACCATCTATTGTAAATCAGAATTGTGTTGTTTATAAATATCAATGTGACTTGTGTGATGCAAGTTATGTAGGGTTTACACTTCGGCATTTACACCAGCGCGTGGTCGAGCATAAATACCAATCTTCTTCCATTGGCAAGCACCTTCTTAATGAACACCGTAATGTCCCCAAAGACCTTGACAGAAATTTTTCTGTCCTTAAGAAGTGCATGAATAAGTTCGATTGCTTAGTTTACGAAATGTTGCTAATTAGAGAGTTAACACCATCTCCCAATATCCAATCGGACTCAATTCAAGCTAAACTATTTACGTGACATTATATATTCAGACATTATGTTAATTTTTTGGTGAACTATTTCTGACATTGACTTCAACTATTTCTATCACTTCGAACTTGATAATGGCGTCATGACGACCCCGAAACGTTGTTCCTTTTTATCGTTTATCTTTACTTGTCTATGTAAAATCTATTTCAAAGAAATTACTCATCAAAATTTTACTGTTATCGACACAACTTCGATATGTAAGGCAAGAAGCTCTATCAACTGATACATATTTTTTTCTAGAAACTAATCTCATTTTGTCGGAGGCTTTTTCAAAGAATCAGTTTTCATTATTTGCACACTAGTCGGTATCCGTCATTATGCTTGGGCATCTGAAGGGAAACATTTGATTGCCATACTGGCTTTGCAAATATTTTGCTCAACGGTATTAAATCGATCGAGCTTCACAGAGTTGGTTTTCAAACAGAGACTGAATAACATTTGGCAGTTACATACAGCAGCTGATAGAAACTTTGACTTTGCTTTAATGCGCAGTAGAGTTGCGCACTTCAAAAGATAAGAAGAACTTAAAATGGTTAACAACGTTTGCAGCGAAACCCAGAGGTATTGTTAAGTGCAATGATACGAACCACACAGACGTCATAGCCGCTAGCGAGCCGGACATTATCTTGCTTGTACAGAGACCTAAACGCTGTTAATTAAAACTCGCTTCACCTCTGCTCGCAGGAAGTGACTCCCTCCACTACAAATGTCTCTTTTTTATTCTACGCAGAAAACACGCATGCATGTCAATGATCTACCTTGCGTTATTTTATGCGCGTGGGTACTGGGCACTGGGCACTTTCCGACCCCCTCTGCCTTCTCCAACACATCTTTCTGGACTAGATAGACCGTGAACCCTCCCTCTTTCTCGCTGTCCAACCCGTTCCCCCTCCTTCTCCATCGCTCATTATTGAATTGCAGTTTTAGTTGTTGATCTGGACACTTCTTAACACCCTCCCTCACATTCCTCCTGAAACGCCGACAATGTGTCTCATTTCTGAAAAGCACTACAGATTCAGTAACGAATAAGACCATCTTTCAATATTTGCGAAAGGTTAAACATTGAAATCCAGCTCAAACTGTAAAAACGAATATTTATTTAAACACACAATAAAACGACTGTAATTTTTTCCTTCCGTCTTTATTAACGAGAAGGCAAATTACTCACGTCAGTTTGATGTAGAAAAAATGTACAGTATTTAATTTACAAAACAACAAATTATTCGTACCCTGATTTAAAACAAGGTGATTCTTTTAACTTCGAAAGCAGAACAGACTGCAGTCTAATAACCCTTCTGGATTTCCTGGATTTCTTTCTTGTTGGAAACTGGTGAGGAGATAACATGTCGTTAATTCAGACATCTTATCAGAAGAAAACTATTCTAATTACAATTTACTCCGTTTACAGACGCCTATGTTCAAACTACCGCACAATATGCGTAAGCAATATTTTATTTCACAATTTTCTCTGCCCATTGACTTTCTTGTTATCATTTGGCCTCCATCGCAAGGGTGGGAGAGTGGCAATTCAGATTCTTTTTTACAGGATATTGTGAGGGCAGTTAGGGCTAGCTGGGGGGGGGGGGGGGTGGTATCGAAAACAGTTCCTGTTTAAAAGCGAAATGACACGCGTGAATCTAAAGTCCAGTCCACACGAATGAATTAATTTCTTGCTTTAAATAGTCTCGCCGTTTCTTTATTCCTCAGTTGTTTCATTCTGAGTATTCAACAACCCTATTCTTACTTTCATCAACACAGTTTTCTTCCTCTGTACACGAAAAACAACTGAGGAATAGAGAAATCGCGAGGCTAGCGTTCCTGTATTGACTTATGCGCCACAAACGCGGGAACGAAAATTGATAAGGATTTCTTTTTCGATGTTCATACAGGAACAACATGACGATTTTATGACGGACACAAATAAAATAAAAAAAAGATTTTCTGTCGTGTACACTTCCAAATATTTCTGATGTATGAATGTATTCTCAATACTCACTTCCTGCAGTGGTTCAAGCACTTTCTTAAGTTCTGTCAGTTCACTGTAAGAGAGAAAACAGAAAAACGATCTTACTCACAGATTGCCCATGGAAGTATTTCAAACTAATATTAAAAATCTTTCAGTTTTATATTGCGTTTGATAATCCTTAATTACAATATTTATTATGCATTGAGAATTGTAGTGTAATCCAACACGAACTAATCACAAACTTAAAACTAATCAAGTATGACTGGCCCTTATCATTTCTTCCAGTGAGCTGGTGGAACTTCACAAAGTGCGACAAGTTTTGCTTAGTTACGCCAGCTCTTTCACTTCACTAAAGTCACTCTAATTTCTAATCAATGGTCTTCGTTCCATTGATACAATAGTTTAACTAGCTAATTTTCTACTTTGCTGAACTTACTTTTCTTTGTTGTTTAGTTGATCCTTGGCCTGAAATAGAAACCAGCAAGTTAGACTAACTACCTTGGCAAACCAAGATTACTGATCATAAATTTATTAATGTGCATTTCAAAATGACAAGTGCAAGGTAATTGCAATGGACCTTATTCAGGTTAAGAAAGAACTTGCAAATAAAGATAAGTATCTTTGTTTTCAAGTTCATCCCAATCCTGACAAAGAAACAGCAAGTTAGACTAATTACCTTTGGGAAGCAGGATTACTGATTCTAAATTAAAAATGTGCGTTCGTTACGAAAGTTGTATTTATTTCCCGAAACTTTCCAGAGCATTCTATTAAGCATTCTGTAGAAGTTTTCAGAACATTTTAAAATTCTGAGTCACGGTTTACATAATTGGTTTTATACAGCATACGCTACTGTAAATGTTACTTTAAAAGAGATTCTAGGTGGTTCTAAGACCTTACTAAACGACTAGTGCATAAGCAAGCAAGCTTAGTAGTTTGAGATAGAAATGTTAGAGAAATATAAGCGGTGTGTCAAGAAGTCTATCCAAAGGGCTTCATGACGGAGCTGTGCGCTGATTCAAGTGTAAAAGCTGTATGCCAGAGCTGTGTGCTAAAGTCTGTGTGACAAGAACCTGTGAGCTGTGAAGATTTCTAGTGTTGGGAAATAAATCTTCTTGTTGCTGTTACCGATAATCTTGCGTTCTGTCTACAAAGAACCCGCTCCTTCAAGGAATATCTTAACAGCGTTTCATAATGAAAAGTGCAAGGTTATTGCCAGGGAACTTTTGATGTCTGGGTTAATACAGCTTTGGGTCTGTCTCCCAAAGCCATTATGTTAGCACCTATAAAATGTCCTCTCGTCTTGTGTTTGTTTTAGGGTTTCCATTGTATATGTTTTGCAAGGAATAACTTCAAATAGGAAAAAGGCCATTTGGCCCGGCACCATGCCTTCCCCACTACTCACTAAGTTTCTTATTTAGAGTCCAAGTAAAGTTTCAAACAGCAGCGAGGTTTTATAAGTGACACTGATTCCTTTAGTCCTTTCTCACCTGCTGTCGCCAGGCGGAGAACTCTTCAGCATTTCTTGCACCCCCTCTAAATTAAAATTAAAACAAATAAAAATGGTAAAAATGTATTAATCATAATGCTTCAGTTAGAGTGTGAGTTTCCGTAAATTTGTTTTCATTTTGCGCAGGAATGTTTAATGCAACCGCGAAGTAGTCATCAAAATAGAAAATAAGCTAATGAGTTGGAAGCATGAAAAGATTGTTTTTACCTGTTAAGCTTCTCAATTTCATCTGTGAACGACTGCAGAAACAAAAAAATGAAAAGAAAAGAAATTTTTAGAATAGCGGTCACGGACGGACTGGTGATTTTAAATTGGACAGCAAGAGAATACGTAAATAGTAAGACAATGATTGATCTACCGGTTGCCATTGTGGCAAGGCAACGTATGTACCTCTTCCGCCTTTTTTAACATTGTCACAGTCACTTTCACAAGAAACAGAGGAATTCTTTTCTTCTGACAGTGACGAGAAGAATACTTTTAACTCATCATGGCCACTTTCTAGGACTTAAAAGTCTTCACCATCCTCCGTCTACGGTGGTATTCAGTAATTTAAGGACGGTGCCTACTAGTACCGAAGTATTTTTGTGCGGTTTATGACTATGCGGGAAAAGCAGATCTTAGCAAGGGCTATTGGAATCCAAAAAGAAAATTGGGGGTAACCACGCATTTCTCAGAGATAATTAAACATGAATGTCTCTAAAAAACGCGAAAATATAAAGGAATGTATGGGATTTTTTTCCTAAATTGAAGCTTAATTATCTCTGCAAAATGCATAGTTACCCCCAATTTTTTTTTTTTTTTTGAGATACCAAAAGCATTTGGTAAGTTCTGCTTTCTCCGCATAGTTTTAAACCGTGCAAAAATATCCCTGTATTAATAGGCACCACCCATAGGAAACCCGAGTATCTCGCGATGCGCAGAACGTATGCGCAGTGACAATAGTAGGCACCGTCCTTAATCCATTATCTCGGTCATCACATTCGTCAATCCCGTATCTCATCCATTTTGTTTAGCTCAATTCAGCCAAAGCTATGATATATCAAAGCCTTGTTTTCAGTCTTCGCCGACCTGTTTAGTCTCAGATACTGTTAAAGGTGGCGTCACTGCTCGAACAAATGCCTACAACACAGCTCGCTTCATCTGTTGCCAGACGGCGCGAAGGCTTGAAAACTAGGGTAGACCTTTGTAAGAATTAACCTTAAGTAAGAAAATTCCGCATTGTTCCCGACTCCTGACGACGTGACAAGAATCAAAAGCTTTCATAGTCATAATACCTGATTTATGTCCACCATTCTTTTCGACAAGCCCTCCATTTCCCTGTAAAGCCAAACAAAGTATTTGAGCTCATCTCACAACATCTTAACATGAAACGAAAAAAAGGGCGAGGATTTCAAAGTTTCACCAATCTCTCATTTACCTCTCCAGCTCTTTCTTTACTTCCTACAGGATGTAGCAAAAATAACACAGTTTAGAATAATTGTTAAGCAACCGTTATAACAAAGATATGATTTCATGCGGGCTTCTCTTTGACAGTTGGAAGTAACAGAAAAATCATTCACATTTTTAGTGTTCATAGTCTGATTCATAGGTTGGCTTTGATGACAACAAGTTCCTTGGATTTGATAGTAATTCCT
This sequence comes from Pavona decussata, assembly GCF_977016875.1. NCBI lineage: Eukaryota > Metazoa > Cnidaria > Anthozoa > Scleractinia > Agariciidae > Pavona > Pavona decussata. The sequence continues at coordinate 205,727 of NW_028145590.1, forward strand.
GGCTTGATTAACGATAAATAACATCAAAGGAAGATATGTGTTCCGGTTAAATTGAAACTGAATCTAAACAATTTTTTCTCTACAAATATCAGTTGGTCTTAGAGTCAGTGTCATAAAAAAGAAACCAATTTAATCACTCCAACCAATTATAACAAGTTTTAGGAACACAATGATCCAATCAGAACCCGAAACAACTACAAGAAACTGGAATAAAGGGCAGGAAAACTGAGTATGTGGCGAGTTTCCGATTGGCTAGCTTTTGCTTCGGCTAAAATAAGTTCATTAGTTGAACGTGCTAAAGCAATATCATAGCATATGTGATAAAACGTTTTCCCAAAATGTAACTTTTCGATTTAGAAGATGTGGGTCACGTGACTCAGCGCAAAGAGCCTAATTCCGTTCTGGTCTGTATAAACCCACCTGCTCTTTGTAGCTCTGTCCTTTACTTTTCATTCGCTTCACTTGACTTCGAAAAAAGAAAGACCAAATTTGCCATATATTCTGAGATATAAAACGAGCGAAACAACAAAGAGAATCAATACAAGCGATTCCTGCAAGTGATACACGTCTTTAGCAGTATTTACACTATCCACACCCATCCGTTGTCAAGAGTTCAACCTGTGATCATCGCCCAGGCTCCTGACAAGATTATCATTTCGTTTTTTCCATTGAATTTATTAACAAGCGAGACTGTAGGACGCTAAGTTTTGTATTCACCAATAAGTAATGTGTGCAAATCGAGATATAAAATTAATTAGAGAACATGACCTTCAGTTCCATATATTTACCTCTCCATCTGCTGCTTCGTTTCTAACACGGTCTCAGACCGTCTTGGAAACAAGGCAGCAGATAGAGATCGACTGTTGATCGAGCAAAATATGAAATAAGTAAAAAGGGAGGAAAAGCTTTGAGTGCGGGAAGTACTGGCTGAACGATTTTAGTGATGTAGTGAAGGATCCATGTAGTGGGGGAACCGAAAACTTTGAAGTTATCTGGAAGAGAAGACGCCTTATCTGGCACAGATAAACACAATGTCCAACTTTACTTTGAAGCAGAGGAGAGTGAACAATTAATCGGTTGTGAAGAGTTCAACCTGGCTGTGGTCATTGCCCATTCTCCTGACAAGATGATCATTTCGTCTTTTCCATTTGAATTTATTAACAAGCCATACTATAGCACGTTAAGTTTTGTGTTCACCCATAAGGAGTGTAAATCAAGGTATAAAATTAACCAGAGAATATGACCTGCATTTCAATATCTTTACCTCTCCATCTGCTTTTTCGTGTCTAGGATGGTCTGTTGATCAAGCAAAATAGAAAATAAGAAAAAGTATAGAGATGCTTTGGGGACGGCAAGTACTAGCTGAACGATTTTGGTAATGTAATGTTAAGGATCTATGTAGAGTGGGAACCGATAATCTTTGAATTTAACTGCAAGAAAAGACGCTTTTTTGACACAGACAAACACAAGGAACAAGTTTACTTTGAAGCTGAGAAAAGCAAACAATTTACGACCGGGTGAAATAATTAAACAAACCTGGAAACTTTCGTTCACTTCATCTAAAGAAGCCTTTCCTTCTTCCTTCTATATAAAAAAAAAATACTTTAAATAAAAAAAAAAGTGTCAATCTCCTTTAGAATTAATTTAAAATGACTATCGTGAGACCAATCACAGAAAATGAATGTTTAAGTATTGGAGCATATTTTCTGAAATACGTGTATATATTCTGTGAAAATGCTATAAGTCTGCTGGTTGGCCAGCACTTCGAGATAAGCGATGCATGTTTAATATTTTCGATTAACATGAAAACTAATCTCATCAACAACCATTTAGTTTATTCTCAGAAGAACTTTATGACCTTAATTTGTTTCAAAGCAGGTTGAATATGAAACTTAAACAAAGGAAATAAAGCAGTACAATTTAGTGAAATGAAATCATCAGTTACCTCTCGCTTTTTTTCTTCGATTTTTCGGACCAGATTATCAATGGCTCTGAAAATAAACATAATTGTATACTTTAAGAAATTATTTTTGTAATATTAAACTAACTATTAAAATAAACATTTCGCGAGGTTTCGAAAGTTCGTTCTAGCTTGCTGCAATCATTCCAAAAGTACTGACGCTGAGCTGACGTGTAACGCAAAGTAATAAAACTAACGAGAGTTTATAGTTCTGAGTAATAATGCTATGTGCAAATAAAATAAATGTGATGTAGTTGAGTTTAATTCGAATTCTCAGGTGAATTGAGGCCTGGGCCTACATTCCTTTCCTGAAAAATTGAGGGGGTGGTGTAACCTTGTTAGCATTTTAAATAACACAAACTGGCTTTAGGATCTACTTGATAACAATATATTATAGAAAATGAAAGGGTTAGAGAGGTCATATCTTGTCACGTGACCTACATGAGTTATTTTTAGCTTAATATTCTTTAGAGCAAAATGGGAACACTTTTTATTACTCCTTCGAGGCTACCACCAGTTTTATACTGTTAAGAGTATTGCGTATATTATTTCCACGCTTGGCAACTTTGAGATAACTCAAATTAAAGGCACGAAAACAACAACGATTTTTATGGGAGACTGGGCACTAGTACAAAACATTGTTTATTTTCACAGCTAACAAAAAAATCAATAATTTCCAAGCACAGAATTTTTATTTTTGCCCTTCTTACCTGCCTGGTACCAGTAAAGGTAAATCACTATCAGTATAAACTGTTCCTATTTTTGGTTGAAAGTTTTCCAGCATTTTCTGGCCGTACCGAGTCACGTGACCTAATTTGCATACGTCGCACATACCAAAATGACAAGATTTGCAAACCTATAGGTCTGCTTAAGTCTTACGAGACTAGGACGAAAGCCTTAGAAAATAGACCACCCCCTGACGTTTATCGACAGAACTGCCAGACCCATGCCTTAATTTACTTGAGTTTCTTTTTTCCGTTTTTGCTAAAATTAAGGAAAACCTGCCACATGCTAATTTCAGTTTCCGATTCTAAACATCTAGAACTAACAGAACTATTAAACTATACATGCCTCTTCATTTCATCCTTTTCCTGCAATAAAGTAGGAGTTGTTAGTAATGTAGTAAGTTCTGACAATTTCAAATGTTCCTAGTAAAACTTTAAAATAAATATAAAATAAAAAAAGACATTTCAGTTCTACTTGTTCTAGTAAAAATAATGGCACGGATGATTTTGACGATGATGATGATGATGATAATGATGATAATGATGATGATGATGATGATGATGATGATGATGATGATGATGATGATGGTGATAATGATGATGATGATGATGATGATGATGATGATGATGATGATGATGATGATGATGATAACGCTCAGGTGTAGTCAAGTGATGTAGGCACGTGATGATGCTGGAGACAATGATAATAATTAGAATGGCAATGAAATAAGGTTAAATGAGAATGCTGATGACGACGACGACAGAGATGACTTTGTCTGTAATGGCCGTGATAAAACGATAAACACTTTTATGTTGTTTTAAACTACGAGATAGTTTACTTGTTAGACGGCCTTCAGTTCTATTGTTAAAATTAAGGAAATTACCTCTTTCTGATCAACAGTGTTTCCTTCACCTTTTAGCTCCTGAAGTGTCCTAGAAAGAAACACAAAGTAGTACAATAACACTGTTAATTTTTTCAAAAAAAAAAAAAAAAAAAAACAATAATAATAATAATAATAATAATAATAATAATAATAATAATAATAATAATGACACCATAACTGGCCCAGTCCTGTTATCTCTCTCTAAGTTATCAGCACGCATTTGTTTTAGTTTTGTTGTATTATTTCAGTGAACACTCACCGGTGGAAGTCTGTGTTTCTTTCTTGTAGCATTTTTAAATCAGCCTGTTAACAGATGATAGATCGATGCAATTAGAAACAAGTGATTTTAAGTAATTATGAGCGGAATTCATTCCCGAATGATAAAAATTGACTAAAATTGTCCAATTCCTAAGTTCATCTTTTGCCAACTCACATATAGTGTTTACCTTCACACCCCCCCCCCCCCCTCCCTCTCTACGCCAATTTTGGCCCTGTTCTCATTCCTAATCTCCTGACTCCATTTATACTTCTCTATCCCTCAACCACTGTCACGTAACTCTTTAATTTTTGTACTCAACACAGTAATCTCCATTTCTTCTTTCTTCCGATTTCCAATCATCTGATTCCTGTCTTTGTTTCTGACTCCTAATGTCCCATAATCTCGCGTCTTCCTTCATGAATCCCGTCACTTACTACAACAATCTCCCACTCTGTTTCCTTGGTCACCATTCTCATTTTTTCTTCCTTCATCTTCAACTTCTCCTTTAACTTCTAAAACAAAAAATAAAAAATGAAAAAAAAAAATAAATAAATAAATGACCGATTCATTGAGAAGAAAGAAGACGAATAAGAAGAAGAATGTAGAAGGGAAAAGATTAAATTTTTTCTTCATTTTATATTTTTCTATTTATTATATTACAATGTTCCTACCTCGTTCTCTCGTTCCTGGTAATCTACTTCTTTTCCATCTCGAAGAAAGTATTTCTTCGACCTAAAATAAAAAAGGTTTTTTTTTTTTCCTTTTAGGGTCACACAATCGACTCTTCCAAGTTTTCTTACCTGTACTAAGCAAACGATACCGACTGTGCTCGAAATATTCGATATCACACCCAGATCTTCTCGGACTTCGAAGACAAAACATCTGGATACGAGATTACGGTACTAGTCTTTCCCTGAAAATACCAATACTAACTTGCAAATCTCACAACTGCCGAAATATTTTGTTCTCCAAAAAACATTTTACCTGCAGAATTTTGTTCCTAAGAATCGATTTTTATTCGATTTTTTTTTTAAGATTGAGTAAAACATGGGACAAATTTGTACCAGAAGTTTTCATCAGTTGTTGCAAAGCACATTTGAAAAATACTTCTTGGACTTGAAAAGCCTTCGAGATTTCTTAGAAGCGGATACCGGGGAGAAATCTTTTATCTTGTTCGCTTTCCACGAATTGCCCAAGATGGATTTTCAAGAAAAGTTTATTTTAAGTTTCTGGGAAAGGAGAAAGCCGCCGCCAAAGTTTCGTTGACAATCAGTACCCAATGTGCGCGGCGCGCTGTTTTACGCGTAATAGTTAGCACGCGTCAGATTACCAAAACAAATTACAGCAATCTTAGACAATACTATAAAAATTGTACGTTGATAAGAAGTTATAGCAGTGGTTTAAATCTGATACAAGAAACCACTTCAGCAGAAAGAAAGAAGTGTCAAGATGGATATTTTGTAAGGCCAACCTCTAGCGAGAGCAGCTTGAAATGAATATAATTTCCAGCTGCTAGTTGTTCAGCCGTGTTGACTTAATATCAATTTTAGGTTTATTTGAATTGTAACTCTTGATGCATGCGCGTGCTACTAGTCATATGCGCGCGTCTCTGGTTGCGTATTTCAACGGTTTTCTCCTCACTGAAGAAGGGCGATATACCCAAAACGTCTGTGTTTTTTAAACCATTACTGACACTAATATTACTGACACAGATATTTATTTTGCTATCAGTCGTATGAGATAACTTTTTTTCCGAAAATTCCGAGTAAATCTCCATTATGACGTCGATTTAAATTAGATTTATAATTCGATGCGCGCGACTCTTCTAAAGTTCTAAGCATTCTTGGAATGACATAATAAAAGAATTTTTTAATCTCTAGCGTAACCATAGCAGGCGTAAAAAATAAACACTTGAAAACAACTAAAAACTGTTTGCACCATTCCACTAATTTGTACCACTCCATAAAATATATCGTTTAAAGTTCTTACACCGGTCTTTCTTTAAAAAACATTTGAAAGTTATGTGATGAATTGAATAGAAGTCAAAAACAAATTTTGCAACTGTGTAGTTTTGCTGTGTTTATCACAAAATTACTCCTGAACACATTGTGTCCCTACTGTATTTAAAAATTCTCAGTTATCGCCCTAGGATCAATGGCTTCGGAAATGGTTGGAGAACATTGCAGCGAAAAGTGCAGGAGCGAAGTCCATTTTTTTCCGGCAGGATCCGAATTCGCTTCTGGGAAGTCTGTGATAGAGGAAAATCGCCAAGTCAAAGCGAAAATTTAGAAGCCTTTAACATATGACTACTTAAGGTGTGCTTACTAACCTGATGGACGGTCAGAGGACATTTTCTTTGCTTTTCGCTTCTCTCTTTTTTGATAGTCACGCTCTAAATCACTGAGTCGCTTTTTCCGAAAACTCCGAGTAAATTTACCTTGCTGACGTAGCATAATTATAAATGCGCGCGCTAAGTCTGTTTGTTAGTGCGCAATAGCGTTCTCTTTGGTCAGCAGCGTTTTGATTGAAGAAACAGAACGTAAGGAGCTTATATTACTTAGATGAAACAACTGTATTAACGTTCACCTCAACATAGGTCAACATAAGTTCGGGGAAAATTACATTTAAACTAGAAAAAGTTTGTTTAAGCTCTCTTATATCAAGTGAAATTACACCTAGAGTGCAGCAGTGTTGTGGTTTTTCTCGTCATTTCTACCTATTTGTTTCGTAAATAAAGTCTTTCAAAGTGGTCCAGTCAAGTGAGGATTATTGAGTCATGTAACCAAGCGTTCTCTTCAAAATCCCAAGGGAAAACTAAGTGTATATCGCCAACGTCTTGATTTCCAAGAGAAAACTAACAATTTCTCGCCCACGACTTGCCTTCGAAGAGAACACACAAAATGAAGGCGTGTTACAGAGAGTTTCTACTTTACAAGCGTTTACTACGCAACGCATGCCGGGTAAAGACGGCGAGACTAGTTCCCAGCGAGTGCAATTTGATTTTATTTGACCGTATCAAGAAATGATCCATTGTAGTAAGTCAAATTCGTCTTCACAAGTCCAAACAAAAGCCTTTTGTTGTTTATTGCGCTTAGGGAATTGTTCCGAGACTTGGCGAAGATGAATTTCAAATCGTCACAAAATTGTCGGCGTGTCAAATAAGCGACATTAGGGGAGAGGGGTTTGGAAAGTTGCGGAAGGTTTACTATTATTGTTATTGACCCCAAGCAAGAAACCTGGAAATGCTAAATTATTTTATACGATTTTGGATCAGTTGATAATAGCGCGCAGCGCAACGCCGCAAAACAGTGAAGCTTTTATCGATGGTTTCACTTCAGGTCAAGAGTTGTGAATTTCAAAACTAACTTGTTACTCGTAAAAAAAAAAAGAAAGGAAAGAAAAGGCTTCGTTTATGAAAACTCGCGTTTTGGATTAGAAAATCGCCCGATTAGACCGTTTGATTGAAAAGGATCAATGTGGTCGTTGTCATTTAGTTTTAAAACAAAAGCATCGGTTGCTAGCGCGGCTCTTAAAGAAGAGGTGTTAGTTTAAAACCAGCACGCTTTCACTCGCGACGCGACACTCTCGCCAAATATGCAAATTTCGAACTCGTGCAGTCATCGGCTATTTTTGAATTTCCCTCGTGAATTTCGCTATTGTAATAACAAGGAGTTTGAATTTCCCTCCTGAATTAATAAGCCTTTGTTTGGCGCTAAAGCTATTGTTTCAAAACTTCCCTTTTATGGCCGTATTTGCGACGCTAAACAAAGAGCATTGTCTTTGAATTTGAAATTGAAAAATTGGACTCCACATTTTTGTTAAAATAAATGTCAACCCAACATTTTTGAAAAGGCGGTCGATGAAAACTTTTTTGGGGCCACGAGAAAGTACAGAAAGACGTGGAGGAGAAACGAATTGAGAAAAAAAAAAACAAACAAAAAAAGAAAACAAAAAAAAGATAAGAGGAAAAACAAAACTTCGCGACCTATCGTTTTTATGTTGGCAACTTTAGAAAAAAAAAAACATTCTAAGCGGACTTTTAAAGAACCAAGACTCGAGCAGTCCAATTGTGAATAATCGATGTAGATGTATTTTCGGTGTTAAAAGCCAGTGGTGTCCCAAGGAGCGCAAAGATGTCTATCCATGAGGCTACCGTTCAGCCTGAGTATTGACTTTCTACAAATAAAACGGTTTACACCAATGATTGGCAATATGGATCGTCAGGGGTAATCCTACAGATTAGTGAAACTTGGCCTGTAGCTCAGTTGGTTTTGAGGTATAAAGAGGATTGCCATGCTAATTCCTCCTGGGAACTTTTTCTTTTAGAAATAATGATCAAGTGTCAAGTATCCTTTTAAACGAGTTCCTATTTTTGTTGGTTTCATTCCACCATTCCATTCCATTCCATTCCATTCCTGCATTTGCAGCAAAGGAAGGAAGTCGTCTTAAGGACGAGGTTATTCGCACCAGTGCCTTTTCTGCATTCAAGATGGTGCCTTTCTGACAAAATGTATTTCTTGACTGTTGGTCACGACATCTAGCTTCAACTTTTAATTTCTTTCTGGAGGTTACAGAAAACAGAGGCAAATGCGTTGGAAGGCCGCGAAACGCTGACCGGCTCTGCAACAGTAGAAAGCCGCCATGCTACCTTTCGAACATGTAAGAGATCCCCAGAGCGAAATGGAGCTGGACGGATTACAACAAAACCGAAGGATTTTCTAAACTGTACAAACTGACCGATCGGTGATTCGCGGAACATGTCCCCATTTTCAAGGAAGACATGAAAAATGGCGTCGCGATTGTAGATGTTCTTGTTCCATATAATTATATGATTTTTGGGAAAGTGTTCCGTGGAAAGGAAAAGTACCCTTGTTGCCATAGTATTGGGTTGATCACTGAAAACGAAGCAGCCAAGTTTTTAGTCCATGGGCCAGAAAGTGAAACCCTCCCCCCATCTCGGGATTTTTGCAGACATGTATCATTTTGAACCTCTACCCAAGGGTATTCCAAAAATCGATGTTTGCACTTGATCGATTGGTGGGTGTGGCCTTACGGCGCCATTCTTTATTTTAATCAAAGTGCCACAGGGTACCCATCCCGGATTTTTACCAACAATCTTCTTAAAAGCTATTATCCATGGAATTAACACACAAAACTACGCGTACTTACTCTTCTCCATCCCCTCTGTTAGATGATACCTCAACTTTCACTTTTAAGCTTCAAAGTTGACTACTGCGCATGTCACAAAGTTCATTCAGCTTATACCTATACTGTATAAGATTATGTATACGATCGTGTCGTACAGAAACTCTGCATGATCACTCAAATTTATTAGATCTGGGAATTCGTAAACAACGCGGTATTATTAAGCACCGGAACTGCTTTCCACAATAGTTCGTGGCTATTGGTGTCGTGAATATGCACCCGAGATGATTACAACGCTTTCTAGGGAATGCCAATAAATTTAAACAAAACTACAGTTGTTCAAGGCTTGCGAGGGATTTGGGGGAGATCTGACATAAAAAAAACACCTCGCCCGACAATTTAGTGCCTCAAGTACTTTCCATACGGCTTCCCAAGATGCATTGTCCAGTTTTTGGCCATCCAATAATTCTTTTAACACTCGGATTTCTAATCAGCCATTTTGGAAAAGCGGACAGGTAAGTTCTTGTTCTCTGATGCTTCTTTCTCTCGTTTGCTAAGATATTTTATGATTGATTAAATATACTACATCTATATAACAATTATATATTATAGCAAATAATCTCACTTCGGTCGATAAATCAGTCCTTTTCAACGTCTTGAAATGCATATGATTTTTTTTTTGGAAATGTGTTTCTCGAGATCAATTGAATGTCAGAAAAAACTGTCGAGTACGTACAACCGACATGACGTATGAAGTTTCTAACACACTTCACATCCCGAAGCGGAGGAATTGTTGAAACGCAATGGTTTGACAGCCAGGCCCCAGTTGTTCAAAGAGCGGATAACTTTATCCACTGGATAGTTCGCTATCCGGCAGATGAAATGTGTACAAAATTTTCCCCATAGCCCTATAATCTGTGAATAGAGTAGAAGTATATGTCAAATTTGAGTATGGGGTTGTGTGGAAAACTTGCCAAAAGCGTTAGTAGGAGTACATTTGCTCCGCTGGATAGAGACTTATCCGGTGGATAAAGTTATCCACTCTTTGAACAACTGGCGCCAGGAGGCTACGTCGCACAAGGAGGTGAGAGGATCGCAAATTGTGAAGAGCGAGCAAGACACATGCAGTGTTTTACAGGCCATTAGTAATTTAACCAATCCATTCACCATCGAAGACAAAGATGCGCTATACTGTCTTTCATTCGGCGCTCGTGTGCCCCAAGATGTCGAAAGTGACATACTGATGGCTGATGACATCGGAAAGAAGGCCCATCGGGAGTTTGTCCGGAAAAGACTAGTAGAGAGGAAGATCACCTTTCACTCTCCAGTAAAGAAACAGAATCTCAAAACGTTTGCTACCCAAGCCAAATCATCAATGGTTTGCGGAAAGGAAAGAAGAAGCATAAATAACAGCAGGGAGAAACGTCTTTGCGCAACTGGTGATACTGGCGCTAGAGCATCAAGTTAGCTTGGAAAACGTGCTGAGTTATCCGTTGGGCCAGGTCCCTTGGGCACTGGCTACTGCAGATGGTGCTCTGATAAAGACTGACAAGTCGAAGTTGATGCATTCTTCAGAAGAGAAATCGCTCTTGGTACAGAGACCCACCGTGGCATTTGTTTGCTACATCATAGACGGGAATGCGGTTCAGCAGGCAATGGTTACTCTTTCAAGCACATTTGGAGAGCTAGCTGAATGTGTTTTTGATCAGCTCCCACGCGCACAGCATGTTGACTTTGTGACGGACTCCTATCATCCCTGTTCAATTAAAGGAGTAGAACGATCTCGAAGAGGTTCTGCTAAGGCACACCAAGTGAAAGGACTGTCTACCAAAGTTCCTCGTGACTGGAAGAGGTTTTTGTGCAACGAAGTAAACAAGCAACGGGTGACAGGCGACGTCTCTTGAATATCCATGCAGTTGCAAGAGATCTCGGAGTTGATGTCAATCTTGGCCTCACAGCCCTGCACGCATTTGCTGGTTGCGATACTGCCAGCGCGTTCGTACGAAATGGGAAAGTGACGCCCCTGAAACTCCTTAAAAAGCATCCCGAGTTTCTTCGCACATTCCATGCTTTGGGAACATCTGTTGACCTAGCAAACATGCAGCGTATTTGAAGATCTGGAGAAGTTTACGTGCTTAATATATGGCAACAAGTCGGCTAAAATCAGCTACCTAAGACATGAGAAGTTTATTGAGAGGTTCAGTACGAAGCCATGAATGGTGCTGACAAGCTACGACGGAGTGAATATAAGTCTTCTTCCTCCTTGTCGCGAGAGCCTACGAATGCATATCCAAAGAGCTACCTATCAAACTCTTATATGGAAAAAAAGCAGACGACCCAACACCAAGTATCCCCCCGGCCGGACCTGATGGGCATGGATGAACCATTGATAATAACGGACAGCTTGAAATCTTTTGGACTGCTGGGAACCTGATGCCTCAAGAACTGGCAGATATAATAGCCAGCCCTTTGGTCACGCCCGAAAGTGAACATGACAGCAGTCTCGATTACGACAACATGTCTGATGCCGTATTTGAAAGCGCGGATCTGTTTTTAAAATTACCATGGGAGACTGGGTGACGAACATTAATCACTTTTACTACTTGTAGCACAATGGTCTGCTGACGATGGTGACGCGTAACCAGTCGACCCCATCACCTGATGAAGACTAGCAGTAAGAAGTCAATACGTTGCAGACCACAGCCAGTGACTTCATTGTGAGACAAGCAAATCATACTGACTGTTTTCAGTGAATCTGAAGAGGTTGCAATCTACTAAATCTCGTAAAGATGCGTAACTGCTGTTTTATTTACAGCAAAGAAATATGAGTAATTCTTATGCATCGCTTCACATATACCCCTTGCACAGGCTGAATGAACTTTGTGACATGCGCAGTAGTCAACTTTGAAGCTTAAAAGTGAAAGTTGAGGTATCATCTAACAGAGGGGATGGAGAAGAGTAAGTATGCGTAGTTTTGTGTGTTAATTCCATGGATAATAGCTTTTAAGAAGATTGTTGGTAAAAATCCGGGATGGGTACCCTGTGGCACTTTGATTAAAATAAAAAATGGCGCCGTAAGGCCACACCCACCGATCGATCAACTGCAAACATCAATTTTTGGAATACCCTTGGGTAGAGGTTTAAAATGATACATGTCTGCAAAAATCCCGAGATGGGGGGAGGGTTTTACTTTCTGGCCCATGGACTATACCATGCGTGTTCATATTGTGAGTATTAAATTCTCTGTTTTAATAATATCAATTTTTTAGCCATGCACAGAGGAGCAGGGGCACTCAGCAAACCTTTCTGTGCTTTGGAAGAGGCCCTGTTACATTTACTTGTGGTTTGGGCCTGTTCCAGTCACCGCTCCACTCATGTGTGGAACCTGATTGATAAATTAAGTGCAACAAATGAGCAGCATCTGTATCGGTTTGATATGGCAGGTTTAAGTTTGGTATCGCAAACATTGGTTATTTTTACGGGGTCTGCTGCATTTAATGCGACACTGGAGCGGCAACTGATTTATGATTTAGATGCTGTTTCTTTCATGTGCTCACCTTACAGGGGCACCCAACGACCAAATCGTCCTAAATACGTCAGAAGTGCCTTAAATGGATTTCTGTATGTTTTAGAAGCCTTTCATTTTGGTTAATTAAATTTGGAGCTGCCCTAAAAATATTTATCTGTTCGGATATGTTAAGAGAACTTTGGTCGTATCAAAAGTTTGAGGGGACTTTTCTGTCTCATCCGAAAGTTTTAGCTATACTGATGAGTCTTGTCGAAAGTTCGAGGATACATAGTAGCCATACTTTCATTCGAAAATTTTAGGGGACATTTTTTCTCTGTACGTGTGACTATAGAATTTTAGCGAAAATTTTAGGGAATAAAAATACTCATTTGAATATTATAGGCCTACCACCTGTCCATCCAAAAACGTTAGGGGATGAAATTATACACTTTTTCAGGCCTAAATATGCCCCCTGCTAAACGGACAGGGGTATAGTATCCATAAATTAGGAAAATTAGTCCCCATAACTAGCGGAGTAGCTCTATTATCGTCCATGTACATTTCTAATGATATCTGAATTGCTCAACAAATTTTTTAGGGCTGCTTTTAGAATAGTTACGGAGGACGAAAATTTTAGCGGACAAAAACACGATCCAAAAATTACGGGAGTTGTAAAACGCAAACACATCATTTCCGAAAATTCTAGGGCAACTTGATGGTTGTCCGAAAAACCTCCAAAAGTCAAGGGGATCGCTGGGCGAAATTTTTCGAAACTTTTAGGGGTCCTTCCATCCGAACAGATATTTTACCGAAATATTCCGTTGAGTGCCCCTGATCTTAATGGATAAATTTCCCATTCACTAATATAGAGTGGCGGTCACTTGTTAAAATGATTTGTAACAGATAATGAGCTTTTGACATGTGGTCTGCTTCCTTTGATGGATCAGATTGATCTGTGAAAAGTGAAACATAGATAAATTTAAATATAATGAATAGTATGCATGAATTGAGAACTAACAATACATGTGTTAAAAGAATGTTGACAAGAATGCTAAAAGCGTCAAAATCAATGTTTGTTTGAAAGTATCAGAATTTATATTTGTTTGAATGAAACTAGAAGGCTATATTGTTTTAGAAGCGGGCAATATGAGTTGTTATCAGCCGTGATCATTTAAGAGCTATGGCCAAGGTTCAAGCGTCTGGCATTCTTGTATGGATTGTAGAAGACAGGCTACCAAAAGCCAATAATAATAGTGGAGGAAAACATTGACAACTTTAATGCCATGACCGTTGATGCTACAGGAGGATCTTTGTTTACATGTTCACCCTCATTAGCATACATATTTAGCATAAACAACAAAACTACTAAGCAACAAATAATTATGCACTCTATAAAATTAAAGAGCTTGGCAAACTTAGAACCCGCTAAAAGTTGAGAAATGAACTTTAAAAGTGTCAAGATTTTACAAATAAATTTATGGCTGATGGTAGCTCTTGTCACCCGGTCAAACATTCTTTGTAAATTTCACAGTTTTTCAAAGTAAATTTCTTGTAGAATATTTCACACAGATATAATAATAATAATAATAATAATAATAATAATAATAATAATAATAGTAATAAATAATAAATGAATAATAATAATAATAATAATAATAATAATTTAATAATAATAATAATAATAATAATAATAATAAATATAATAATAATAATAATAATTTACTAGATGTGGCAGGTTCTTTTAGTTTATTATGTTCCATTTGTTCATAGCACACTGTTTCATATACAGTGCTCTGTACGCTAATAAGGGAAAATGTAAACAATGAGGTCATCAAAGATTCTCCTATTTTTAGATTTCTTAAACTGCAGTAGGCTAATTGTGGACCAGATGATCACATACCTGCCTTGAAAGGGAACTCAGCAAAGGGTCCACAGAAAGTAAATAAATTAATATAAGTTTTATGTCCATAATTCATTAAAGCATTTTAAACAATAAATTATTAAATTTGCTGCTTCAGAGAGTATGTGGCTATACATGCTTTCTTTTTGTGAGTATACGTAAAATGATTCATATTAAATTGTACCATCTATCAATAATTATTTACCAGGCTTAAAACATAATATCATGTTTCTTTTATTAGTTGTAATATTATTGTGAACTAGTAACACAGGTACACATCAGCCAACGGCTGCCAGTCTTTTTAACCTGCGAGATCAAATAAAGTGTGTATGTTTGTATGTATACTACTTATCCACATTCAAATCCTAGCAGTATGCAGGATGTTTGTCCCATGAACCTTGTTTAATGGCCTTTAAGCTCCCACGAGTCTCCTCTAGCTCAGTGGTCAGTAGAACATTCAAACTACTTAATTGAAGGTCAAAAGTTTGATGCCTGTTGGGACTTTATTTATTATTATTTTTTTCTGAATATGTCTGTGTAAAATGAACGCGAAAAAAAAGTTGCCATTTGTTCACTAAGCTTAAAACAAGGGGTAAGCCCATTTTGAACACCCGCAAGAGGTATGTAGCCTGGAAATAAATGCCCTTATTGAGCCAGTTGCTTAGTACCCTTTTTTCCTGAGCCACACGAGGATTAAGACACCAACGTTAAGCATAAAACAATTGGCCGTGGATCAGTTGAGACATTAAGTAGTTACATTTCTTGTAAGGTTTTTGCTCTATGGTAATACCTCAAATGGGCTAATGCCAGTTATTTTTTTCATTTTTGTAATTAGTACAACACATGAAAGATAGTGTCTTATTTGATAAATAGTACATATCACATAATAACAGCTGAGCCTTATAAAAGTTAAAGCACTGTTTTATTTTTTAATTTTTTAGATATTGGGACTTTTGCATTTGATGCTTGGCTGGGGTTGTATGAAGATGCTCTGAAACAGGAAGCCCAGATATTTATTAAGCAGGTAGAAAACTTTTTTAAGCTTGACCCTACAAGCAATATTCAATCTAATATTCAATAAAAATCAATCTACAAAGCACAATTGCTGGAAAATACATAGACACACCAACATTTAAGAAGTTCCCCAAGTATGGTGATGCTGCTTTTAAAAGCAGCCAGACCTTTGTTAGCAAGAAAATGAGGGACCAGTAACTTAAAGAGATGGAAGAAAAGGGACTTAATCCATCAAATTGTTCTCATGTGTAATTACATGTAGGTGGGCATTATGAGGGTCAGTAGCATGAGTAAAATGTAAAGTAACCCTTTATCAGCCCCCTCCCCTCCACCATTGTTTCCTTTTCTTGATAGGGGGACCTGATAAAGTTGTGTGCCTTCAGGATCAGTTGTTGTGTATTAAATAACTCAGATTCTGGAGCTTTCCTTTAGTTTCTGGTTTCAGGAAATTTCCATAGTATACAGTTTAGCACTCCAACAGAAGGTCATTGAAAATTCTGAGCGGTGGGGGAGGATTCCTCAAAAGGCATTTGTCATTTAAAAAGGAAAATATGAGGCTAAATTGGAATTCTCAGGGGTGTGGAACAAGGGTAATTTTTTTTTCTAGAACAATCCATTGGTTAAGAAACAATACTTAATTCATCAAATGGCAGACTTCTATTTCATATTGTGTAGTTTCTCCAACCCACAACTAGTGACATCAAATTGTTCCTGGTTAATTTTGATTGGCTCATAGCAGTCAGCACAGCATTTCTGTTGACTGATTTTTATTGGGGTAAGTGACAACTCCCTAAAGAAATAAAATTATTTCAGGAACTGTTTCCCTCACTGTTCTGTTAAGAGATTATCACTACATGTGGATAATATAATAGAGCCAAGAGCCCACTACCATTTATATTATTGTAAAAGAAGTCTGTCTTACAGCGGAGTTGTACTGTGGAATAGTCTGCCCTTGAATATTTGACAGTCGCTGTCTCTTAATGAATTTGAATCTAAGCTGAAGAATTATGATTATGGCAGTAGTCTTATATAAGTTTTATTTTGTTTTTATACACGGCTTCCTTGTAAAGCAGGTTTTTTTTCATTTCTCTTATTGTAGTAGTTATTGAAAACATTAATTTAGTTAGGTAGTTAGATTTATTTAAATTAAATAATTATTGTATAGTCTTGAAGGAAACACCGTGTCTAAATAAAGATTTTACCTTACCATTGTAGCGTGAAGTGAAGTGACTCCTGGGGAACATTACTACTCCCCCCCCCCCCCCTCCCCCCAGTATGGGTTGCTATTCAGCCTTTCTTCATTAATTGCAGTCCATGTATCTAAATTTTCCTGAATACATTTATCAGGATCTGGCTCCTTGGCTTTGCCCGGTTAACGTTTTCAGAACAAATAGAGGAATTTTCCTATCACATTGCAGCACTGCAGCATGTTTTCCCCTCGACTGAAAGAGACAGTTTCCGACTCACTGTAGTCTCCATCCCATTTGCATAGCTCTGATACTCTTGACGTTAACGACGAAGGGTGGGGATTTAGAGCCGGTCCCTTCCCCTTACCCAGGCTCTCGGGAACTAGACAGATAAATTAAAATAAAGCAAAGCAAACAAACAAACAACAACAACAACAAAATGCAATCATGCTCAGTGGAAGAGCACCTACCATCTCCCCTTAATTTCTCAATTACACATACAACCTACAGAGAAAAGACCAAAAGCAACAACTTCAATAGTTCTTTGTTCAATGAAGCTTTGTTGTATTTTTATTTCGCTGTTCCTATTGATTGTCTAATAACGCCTTTTAAAAACAAATTTTGCGAGCTAGTATTTTAGGATCGTACTGCTCATGAGATTCAGCAGCTTTAAGCTAAGTTTAAGTTTTACTTGGACCACGAAAAAACAGTCACTGCACAGTTGATTCTTACAAAATATGAAAGGAACACTTTTACAACACTTGTTAAAAACTTACATCACAAAGTAAGAAGAAATAATTTAAATATCAGGTTGAACCAAATCTCGATTGTTTTTATTTTAAAAGTTTGTTCTTTGTTTTATTACTTTAATCTTTGTCCTCATGCACTACATTGCATGTAGTTCAATGGCTTGGGCACGCCTTTTCGCTGCAGTCCTTTTACAAAGCTCCTTAACCGCCTTCCTAAACTCTTGCATTCTTATAGCATATATCACTGGATTCACGATAGAATTGGCGCAATATAACAACTCTAATGTTAGGTGTATTTGAATGAATGCTTCAAGGGACATTTGTTTAAATACAATGTGTTGTGGAATTGTTATCAAAATAGATACGGGCAGAATGGTCAGGAAAGAGACCACGGTAACTATGCTTAAGGTTACTGACAATTTCCTTTCTGACGCAACTGCTCTAAAATGCTGCGGAGGAGGGTTACTTTTGACTTTTACGGTAATAATAAGATACGAAACAGTTATGATAAGAAGGGTTAGAAAAGTGTAACATCCCACTGTATACTGAATTAAAACTAACTCGAGCACTTGAAGAACAGACATCATGGATGCCAAAAGCAAAGTTATTATCCAGCTGCCAATAATAACTTTGAAGTAAAGCCATTTCTCAATTAAACAGTGCCTAAAGGGGAAAAGTGTGGCGTGTAACCGCTCTAAAGAAATTAACGAAAGATTGGCCTCAGAAGCTAGAGGAAAAATACGACCCAAGGTTAAAATGATGAATTCTTGCCACCTGAAACCATTTCCGTGATCGAAATCTGGGCCGAATATTTCCAATGGTCCTGTCACTGCTCCCACCAGTAAATCAGCCACAGTCAGGTTTATTATCAGATACGTAGTGCGCTTGCGTAAGTGGCGATTTCTTGCAACGGCGACGAGAGTGAAAGCGTTGATTATAACTATCACAATAAATTCAGTGATAAAAACTTTTGACCAGGTATTTTCCAGCTTTTCTAAAGAAGGATCTTCAACAGTGTAATCAGCCATGCTTTAATAGAACTGAAAACTTCCTTCTCCTCGAGTTAATTCTTTGTAAGCTGTGGATAAGAACAAAGTAAAGAAAAAGATGTTTAGCCGTTTCTTGAACTCTTCGATTAATATTTCATTTCCTAGACTAGACCTTTCTTTTAAATTTATTTCAATGATTCATTCTTTTGTTTTTCCCGTGTTCGGTGTGGTTGTCTCACAGTTTCTTTGAGAGACATGAGTTATGCCAGTGTTCATATATGGTCATAGCAATTCCTTTAACACGTAAGTTAAAAACCATGAATGTTTGTCAAATGAGCCGGGCATAAAATCTTCAACCTGAAATATGAAAGGCAAAGTTTCTGAAAGGTTTTTCCTTTGGTATTTTTCCAATGATGGTCTCTCTGTCACAAAAAAGGTTGACTTAACTTATTAAAATTGACTGCCTTATTGAACAGTAGCTCCTCTAAAATATCAACAATAAATTTACTTTCTGCGTCTAATTTCCAAATTTTTGCAAAAAGTCTGTGTTTGATCGCATGGTTATCAATCGTAAATCGCCGCTCCATTTCCCATTTCGCCGGATCTACATTTACAGAAATCTTTATAGCGACGTAAAAATTCGCAATGAATTTCAATACAATAATAATTTTATGCCTTGTTTTCATAAAGACGTCAGTCCTTCAGCCGAACAGTCAAATATTCAAATATTCTCTAGGAAAAGACGGTCGCTTTAAAGTCTCACTCTCTATCCAAACGTGTCAATTTTGCTGTACCGAAGTGTTTAATTTCTTGTTTCGCCTACTATGTTTGCGAGGCATTTTGCTCTATTAGTCGATCAACGCCAAACTATGTCCAAGGCTGCTTTAGTTGAAGCTTGTTCTTGTCATCGTTAAGATCTGTGAATGCGGTGAATTCTTGTTTTGATAAAATGATAATTGCCCACATGATATTCTAAGGTGTATGTAGATTAATTTCGATCAAACATGACAACGTATTAAAACGATGTTATTTTTGTGCTAAACTCAGCTGTACCCATATGGCATCACATGAAAGCAAGATTCTGATTCGTTTTCTAATCTCTTTAGTTGTTTTTATCCTTCTTCAATTTGTAAGTTTTGATCGCGAGGAAATCGAAGTTCGCGCAAATCATCGCTCACTAGATATTTGGCGTGGAAAATTGGTTCTTTTCTCTGAACTAGACGAGGATGAGTAGTTAATCAACAGTAAACAGAATAAAATACGAATAACTAAACAGGAAGTGTGCCAGATACACAGACTTCTTTGTAACGATTTTTTTCTGAGTTGTGTTTTTTTTAAAGATAAATTTCTTGAATTAACTGGAAAAACTATCAATCGAGGCACACCAAACTTTCCCAGAATGTATCTTAAGTATAAACAAGGAACTACTAAAAATGGCAGGTGCATAACTTAGGTTCTTTAAAAATTCAGCTCAAATTAAACCATACGGTTTCCTTTTGTAAACTCTGTTGTCATTTAGCCATCTGCATTAATAAAGCGGAGCATCACCTCATAATTTGTTTTAGTCTCGTAGTTGTCTTTCCTGTGGTAGAACTTCACTGATGAGCTAAACGATTGCTTTTCTAAAAATATACTCTTCCCTTCCTTAAATTTTTTTACTAAATGAAAAAGATTATCACGTCACCCTGTAGCTCTGTGGTTAGCGACCGACCATTATAGAGAACGTCATGTTGTTCAGAAGGAAAATAGTTCTTTCTTTCAAAATCGTGACGTGTGGAATACTACATCTTTCTTTATATTTCATTATTTGAGTAAAACCGTCACTTTTTATTCGACAAGTGTTTGAATTCATTGCTATTTATTAACAATATTTATATATAACTCGCTGCCCAACACTGACTTGCCTTCAGTAGATCGTCTTTCTTACTAACACTGATCTTCGTGGACTGAAACTTTACTGGAATGTTAACAGAGGAGCACAAAATAATAATGTTATGCCAGGTTTGTTTGAATGTTTCAGCCTTGCAAAAGCCCCACTCCATATTCACTAGCAAACGACGCTCACAACAAACTTAATTGGAGTTTATGAAACCATCTACAAACCCTACCCTTAAAAAGCGTGATATATTCCTGACACCATTTTTTTACTTGATTAGGCAATGATAAAGTATTGCTACTCACCTCGTTTCTTGATAACGTGAATAATGCCAACTTGGTTCCAAAACTGCCTTTAACTGGCGAGACTGAATCTTGCTACAAACATGCCCCTCATTTGCATCAAATTAGCTCTTCTTCCGATCAATTTTAGTAGCCATGCAAATTTTCATTTGGACTGGGTATGTTTTGTTGTTGTTGTTGTTGTTGTTTTTTTTTTTTCTTAATCCAGTCTAATCTCTTACAGCGTGCGTGCAGACGTCCAACATTTCTTTTCCTTGGAGCGGCATTGTTAATAGTGTTTCACTATCCTTCTATTTCTGTAGGATGAGGGATTGGGCTCCAATTGGTTGCTTTGCACCTGCGCATTGTCAGTGAAAGAACGAACGGACGGACAAAAGTCCATCTAATTTACCAAGAAATCACGCAAAGATGAAGTCTAAAATACAATAAAATTACAATGCAAAATCCAACAAGAGGATAAATAATACATTACAAGTTATACTTAAGCTTGTAAGAAGGAAAACTAAAATAATTATTCGTTTTAACGTAAAGGTAAATCAGAAGAATCAACTCTGATTGGCTATTGTCAAGAAATACTGGAGATAATTTATGCGACATAATTTCTCAGTGTTTTTCATTGACAGACATTTGATCGACGCAGCTTCGATAGGTTAGACAAGAAACTCTATCAACTGATACATATTTTTTTCTAAAAACTAATCTCATTTTGTCGGATGTTTTTTCAAAGAATCAGTTTTCATTATTTTCTCAAGTAAATCGATAGCGCTTTTTGATGTTAGGAATTCTGCGCCATATAAGATGTTTCTTACTAGCTGTTGGGGCTGGACCTAGGAAAGACTTTTTTAAGGTAATCGTAGTTTAATTTCTTAGAGATAGACTTTCGTAATAATTGAACCTCACAGTCCGCTTTCAAATACCATAGCATTAATAAATACACAATAATAGAATTTTCCTTAAACTGACACACTAGTGGATAACCGTCATTATGCCTGGGCATCTGGAGGAAAACATTTGGTTACCATACTGTTTTTTCAGATATTGCTCAACGGTACTAAATCGAGCTTCGCAGAGTTGGTTTTCAAACAGGTACTGAATAACATTTAGCAGTTACATGTAGAAGCTTATAGAAACTTTGACTTTGCCTTAATGCGCAATAGAGTTGGGCACTTCAAAAGAGAGGAAGAACTATAAATTGTTAATTACGTTTGCACGGAAACCCAAAGGTATTGTTTGATGCAACGACACGAAGCACACAAACGTCATAGCCGCTAGAGAGCCGGACATTATCCTGCTTGTCCCCTGAGAGAGCTAAACGCTGGTAATTAAGACTCGCTCAGCTCTGCTCGCAGGAAGTGACTTCCTCCACTTTGATCAATTTCAGATCAATGATCTACCTTGCGTTATTTTATGCACGTGATACTTGATACTGGGCACGTCCCGACCCCCTCCCCGTTCTCCAACCCATCTTTCTAGATTGGATAGACAGTGAACCCTCTTTCTCCCCCGCTGTCCCACACGTTCCCCTCCTTCTTCCTCGCTCTTTATTGAATTGCAGTTTTAGTTGTTGTTCTGGACACTTCTTGCCACCCTCCCTCACATTCCTCCTGAAACGCCGACAATCTGTCTCATTTCTAAAAACCACTGCAGGTACAGTTCCGAATAATACCATCTTTCAATATTTCGAAAGGTAAAACATTGAAATCCAGCTCAAACTGTCAAAACGAATATTTATTTAAACACATAATAAAACGACTGTACTTTTTTCTTCCGTCCGTTAAAACGAGAAGGCAAATTACTCAAGTCAGTTTGATGTAGAAAAAATGTACAGTATTTAATTTACAAAACAACAAATTATTCGTACTCTGATATAAAACAAGGTGATTCTTTTAACTTCGAAAGCAGAACAGACTGCATAGCAGTCTGATAACCCTTCTGGATTTCCTGGATTTCTTTCTTGTTGGAAACTGGTGAGGAGATAACATGTCGTTAATTCATACATCTTATCAGAAGAAAACTAATTATAATTTACTCCGTTTGCAGACGCCTATGTTCAAACTACCGCACATTATGAGTATTAAGCAATATTTTATTTTATAAGTTCCTCTGCCCATTGACTTTCTTGTTATTATTTGGCCTCTATAGCAAGGGTGGGATAGTGGCAATTTAAATTATTTTTACAGGATAGTGTGAGGGCAGTTAGGGCTCGCTGTGGGAGGGTGGTATCGAAAACAGTTGTTGCTTAAAGGCGAAATGACACGCGTAAATCTCAAGTCCAGTCAACACGGATAAATTGATTGATTGTTTTAAATAGTCTCGCCGTTTCTTTATTCCTCGGTTGTTTCATTCTGAGTATTATAAAAACCTATTCTTACTTTCATCAACACAGTTTTCTTCCTCTGCACACGAAAAAACAACTGAGGAATAGAGAAATCGCGAGGTTAGCGTTCCTGTATTGACTTTGCAAATCTACTATTCTCAGTCTCCTGGAAGTGAAATGTGACACTTTTATGCGCCGCAAACGCGGGGAAGAAAATTGATAAGGAATTCTTTTTCGATGTTCATACAGGAACAACATAACGATTTGATGATGGACACAAATAAAAAAAAAGAGATTTTCTTTCGTATGCACTTCCAAATATTTCTGATGTATGAATGTATTCTCAATACTCACTTCCTGCAGTGGTTCAAGCACTTTTTTAAGTTCTGTCAGTTCACTGTTAGAGAGAAAACAGAAAAACGATCTTACTCACAGATTGACCACCAAAGTATTTCAAATTAATTTTTGAGAAAATCTCTCAGTTTCATATTGCGTTTGCTAATCCTTAATTATAATATTTATTATGCATAGAGAGTTGCAGTGTAATCCAACCCGAACTAATCACAAACTGAAATGTAATCAAGTATGACTGGCCCTTATCATTCCTTCCAGTGAGCTGGTGGAACTTCACAAAGCGCAACAAGTTTTGCTTAGTTACGCCAGCTCTCTCACTTCAATACAGTCACTCTAATTTCTAAAAAAATAGTCTTCGTTCCATTGATACAATAGTTTAGCTAGCTAGATTTTCTACTTTGCTGAACTTACTTTTCTTTGTTGTCCAGTTGATCCTTGGCCTGAAATAGCAACCTGCAAGTTAGACTAACTACCTTGGCAAACCAAGATTACTGATCATAAATTTAAAAATTTGCGTTTCATAATGACAAGTGCAAGGTAATTGCAATGGACCTCTTTCAGGCTAAGAAGAACTTGCAAAGATAGGTATCCTTGTTTTCAAGTTCATCCTAATCGTGAAAGAGAAAACAGCAAGTCAGACCAATTACCTTTGGAAAGCAGAATTACTGATTCTTAATTAGAAATGTGCGTTCGTTACGAAAGTTGTCTTTATTTCCCAAAACTTTCCAGAACATTCTATTGAGCATTCTATGGAAATTTTCAGAACATTTTAATATTTTGAGTCACGATTTACATAATTGGTTTTAAACAGCACATATACGCTGCTGTAAATGTTATTGTAAATGGATTCTGGATGGTTCTAAGACCTTACTACACGACTACTGCATAAGCAAGTAAGCTTAGTAGTTTGACAGAGAGATTTTCAGAGAAATAAAAACAGTGTGTCAAGAAGTCTATTCAAAGGGCTTCAATCATGACGGAGCTGTGTGCTGATTCAAGTGTAAAGGCTGTATGTCAGAGCTATGTGCTAAAGTCTTTGTGACAAGAACCTGTGAATTGTGAAGACTTCTAGTGTTGGGGAATAAATCTGCTTGTTTCTGTTAACAACAATCCTGAGTTCAGTCTATAAAGAGAAACTGCTCCTTCAATGAATATCCGAACAGCATTTCGTAATGAAAAATGCAAGGTAATTGCCAGGGAACTTTGATTTCTACTTTAATACCGCTTTGGGTCTGTCTCCCAAAGCCATTATGTAAGCGCCTACAAAATGATCTCTCATTGTGTTTGTGACTTAGGGTTTCCATTGCATACGTTTTGCAAGGAATAACTTCAAAATAGGAAAAAGGCGATATGGCCCGGCGCCAAGCCTTCCTCGCTACTCACTAAGTCTCTTATTTAGAGGCAGAGTAAAGTTTCAAACAGCAGCGAGGTTTTATAAGTGACATTCCTTTCGTTCTTTCTCACCTGTTGTCGCCAGGCGGAGAATTCTTCAGCCTTTCTTGCGCCCTCTCTAAATTGAAAATAAAATAAAAATAAAATAAACAAATAAATAAATAAATAAATAAAATGGTATGAATGTATTAATTATACGCTTCAGTTAGAGTGTGAGTTTCCCTAAATTCTTTTTCATTTTGCGCAGGGATTTTTAATGTAACCGGGAAGTTATGATTAAAATAGAAAATAAGCTAATGGGTTGGAAGCATGAAAAGATTGTTTTTACCTCTTAAGCTCTTCAATATCATCTGTGAATGACTGCGGAAACAAAAAATTAAAAAGAAAAGAAAGAAACTATTAGAATAGTATTAGAAACGGCGACAGACGGACTGGTGATTTTAAATTGGACAGCAAGAGAATACGTAAATAGCAAGGCAATGGTTCATCTCCCGGTTGCCATTTTGGCAAAGCAACGCATGTTCTTCTGCCTGTTTTAACATTGTCCCAGTCCCTGTGACAAGAAACAGAGGAACGGATCATGGCCTCTTTGTAGGACTCAAAAGTCTTGACCGTCCTCCGTCTACAATGATGTCCACTAATGTAATCCAGCATCCCGGTCATCACATTCCTCAATTACGTATCCCATCCATTTTGTTTAGCTCAATTCAGCCAAAGCTATGCCCTATCTAAGGAGACGGGTTTAATCGCAGATATTGTTAAAGTTGGCGTCACTACTCGAACCAATGCCTGCAACACAGCTCGCTTCATCTGTTGACGGCGTGAAGGCTTGAAAACTCGGGTGGTCATTTGCAAGAATTAACCTTAAGCAAGAAAATTCTGCATTGTCCCCGACTCCTGGCGACATGACAAAAATCAAAAGCTTTCATAATTATAATACCTGGTTTATGTCCACCATTCTTTTCGACAAGCTCTCCATTTTCCTATAAAACCAAACAAAGTATTTGAGCTCATCTCACAAGATCTGAACATGAAATGAAAAAAGGATTTTAAAATTTCACCAATCTCTCATTTACCTCTTCATCTCCGCCTGTAGTTCCTACAGGTTGTATAAAAAATAACACAGTTTAGAATAATTGTTAAGCAACATAAGAAATATATGATTTCATGCGAGTTTCTCTTTGACAGTTGTATAGTCTGATTCATAGGTTGGCTTTGATGAAAATAAGTTCCTCGGATTTTATAGTAGTTCCTGGTTTGTCTAACGAGAAAACAACATGAAAGGAAGATATATGTTCCGGTTAAATTGAAAATGAGTCTAAATATTTTTTTTCTTTACAAATGTCAGTTTTGAGAACATAAGTTGGTCTTAGGGTCAGTGTCTTTAAAAAAGAAACCAAGTTAATCACTCCAACCAATCATAACAAATTTAGCAACACAACGAACCAATCAGAACTCGAAACAACTACAAGAAACTGGCATAAAGCGCGGGGAAAACTGAGTCTGCGGCGAGTTCCCGATTGGCTAGCTTTTGCTTCACTTTTAATTTCTTTAGTGGAGCGTGGTAAATCAATATCATAGCATATGTGACAAAACGTTTTCCCAAACTGACTGCTTACGGCTTTACTCGGGAATTATTCCTTTTTGTGTGTTGTTGTTTTCATTTACTTCTCTGCTTATTTGTTGTTGTTGTTGTATTTTTTTTTCGCTGTTCTTTATATCTACCGAATTCAAAACTGGTGTCAAAATGGTGTTTCTTTAGTTTGAGGTCTTGAAGTTGTCTCATTTTTTATGCATTTCCGTAGTATAGCGGTTTATTCAACATTTAGCGTAACCATAGCAAGGTACCTCCACTTTCCTGTTCTCTTCATGCAAGGCCACAGTCTAAAACAAATTAAACACAAAAGCACTTAAAACAGTGAAGGCGAAACTCAGTTTGTTCTCCGAAAAACTTTAACCAGAACATTTACTGTCTGCTACACAATGTGTGAAACCATTTTTCTACCCAACGTTTGTATTTTGTTTAAATCGTCGCACTTAGTGTTCTCAACGTCGCTGATCTTAACACATTTATACTTTTTTTTTGACGCGATATTTTAGTCCTAAGATTTAGAACGACTGTGGTATCTCATGTACTAAAATAATTACGATTAAAGGTCATATAAGTTAAAGGAGACTTACAATCTGGTCAATCTCTTTTTGACGCTCGCTGTTCATATCCAATTGTTCCCTAAACAGAAAACAAATCAAGCTTATTCGTCCATAAACTTTCGGATCACTGGCAGTCAAAGGGGCATAAGACCAATGCAATCGTTTGGTCAGGTGAAAGCACACATTTTAAAAAAAATCTACTCACTTTCTCATCTCTTCGTGATCATCAAGTGCTTCCTGCACTTTGGAGACCTACATTAGAGAAAATGAAATAAGATCAAACAATGTCAATCAATCAATCAATCAATCAATCAATCAATCAATCAATCAATCAATCAATCAGTCAATCAAGTAACCCATCAATCAATCAATCAATCAATAAATAAATCAGTCAATCAAGCAGCCTATCAATCAATCAAGAAACCTCTCCATCAATCAATCAATTAATCAAGCAACCTATCAATCACCAATCAATCAGCCATCGAACCAATCAATCAAACGAAGCAAGCAGCCTATCATTCATTCATTCATTCATTCATTCATTCATTCATTCATCCATTCATTCCTTCAATCAATCAATCAATCAATCAAGTAACCTATCAATCAATAAGACAATCAGCCATTCAACCAATCAATCAATCAATCAATCAATGAATCAACCAATCAATGAATCAGCCAATCAATCAATCAATCAATCAATCAATCAACAAGCCAGTAAATACATCAATGCATAAGCATGGCAGTGAGTGGATAACTTCAATAAAAATCATTTCCCTCTTTACGGTTTAATGTTGCACGGAAATATAAACTTTAGATAAGAGTTCAAGCATCAAAGCTCCACATTCTCCAGCAAAACGAGATCACTTAATAATTAACAGGCCTCTTGCATTTAAACGTGGCTTTGCAATTTTGGAGATGTAGGTCACGTGACTTCTAAGTGAAAGGAACTTATTTCCGTTTTAGTTTGTATGAACCCACCTGCTCTTTGCAGCTCTTTTCTTCACTTTTCATTTGTTTCAGTTCACTATACGGAAAAGAGGAAGAA
This sequence comes from Pavona decussata, assembly GCF_977016875.1. Taxonomy (NCBI): domain Eukaryota; kingdom Metazoa; phylum Cnidaria; class Anthozoa; order Scleractinia; family Agariciidae; genus Pavona; species Pavona decussata. The sequence goes on from NW_028145590.1 coordinate 233,484, forward strand.
AAGTATTAGCATAACATTTTAGGCTATTACTCAGGCAATCTGAACAAACAGATATATAACGAGAGAAGAAAAAAAAAAGAAAGAAAAAGAGAATCAATAAAGCGATTCCTGCAAGTGATAGAAGCTTGTAACAATATTTACACTATCAACATGAATCCGTTTTCAAGATTTCAACCTCAGGTCATTCCCGTTATCTCTCTCTAAGTTGTCAGAAGACATTATTTTAAGTTTTGTTGAATTATTGCAGTGAACACTTACCTGTGGAAGTCGGTGTTTCTTTCTCGTAACAATTTCACCGATCAACGGCATCATCAGGGATCCCTGATGATGCCGTTGATCGGTGAAAGCTCGGATTTTAGGTTTTACTTTTAAACAGCAGTTTAAGGCCTCAATTGAACAGTTTTTTATATATTAGTATATTTTGTTTAAAAGAATGTTTAATTGCTTTGAAAGCAGGCATGACTTGTACAACTCACGTTATCAGAAACAATTGTTGTAGCTAATTGGGCAAGATTCAAGTGTCTGGCATTCTTGTATGGTTGTAGCATACAGGCTACTGAAAGTAAGTAATAAACAAATTATCGTGGAGGAAAACATTGATAACTTGAATGGCATAACCATTGAGGATCTTTGTTTTCATGTTCACCCTCATTAGCATTAACATTTATTTAGCATAAACAACATACCTACTGAGCTACTAATAAATGCACTCTATACATTGATAGAGCTTGGCAAACATAGAACCCATTTAAAAAGAGAGTTTTTTTGTCAAAGTAAATTTCTTGTACAGCGGAACCTCTCCTTACAGACACCTCTCTATTATGGACAGTTCATTTGGTCCCTGAGAGACCAAAATCCATATAAAGCCCTAACTTCTCTAAAACGGACACCTCTATAATACGGACACTTATTCCTGCCCCCTTGGTGTCCGTATTATAAAGATCAGAGGTTCGACTTTAGAATTTTATCATAGATATTCACCCTGATTCCTGGATGTGAAAGGTTCTTCTAGTTTATTTTGTCCAAAGCAAAGATTCTTCTATTTTTGAGATTTTTTGAACTGCAGGAGGCTTGTGGACCAGATTATCATATGCCTTCCTTTGAAGGGAAACTGAGCAAAGGGTCCACAGAAAGTAAATAAATTACCATAACTTGAGTTTTATGTTTTAAACAATAAATAATTTTTAAATGTGCTGCTCCAGACAATATATGATAACTGATATGTTTTCTTTTTCTGAGTAAAAATTGTTCATGTCACTGACCAAAAAATACATATTATGTGTCATCTGCTGATTATTTATTCACCACGCTTAAAATATAATGTCACCTTTCTCTCACAAATACCACTAATTAATATTCAAATCCTAGCAGTATACAGGATATTTGTCACATGTAGCTATTTTAATGGGCTTATCTCCCATCAGTCTCCTGTAGCTTAGTGGTGGAGCATCCAGAAGCTCAAGGGGGCTGCCTGTTGTGGGGAGAACTTGTGTCAATGACTGACAAAATAAATAAATAAATGAATAAATAAAACATTTATCATTATTCAGTAAGCTGCATGAGCATGAACACAAGATGTAGGCCCGTTTTCACTCCTATGGAGTATGTAGCCTGGAAATAGCAGGTCTTATTGTGCCTTGCATGTCCGTTTCCTTATAGCCACACGAGACACCAGTGTGAAGAATGAAACATGACTGTGTCCAGCACATGACAAGCTCATGCTTTGGGCTTTGTATGGCTAAAAAAGGGGCTGGCACAATGCCTCATATTTGTAGCCTGAGGATTACTTAATGCGTAGTCAGTTCAGACATAAAGCAGTTGCATTTCTAATAATGTTTTTGTTGTAATGTAAATACAGTTAAAATACCTTTAACAAGTTTTCCAATCAATCTTTATTTGAGCACTCTTACTAGTTCTAAACAAAAATTTTACAGTTTAAAGGTTTGTATAATAAGCTCCTCCATTAGTTCCAAAACCTGTAGGGATATGTGGACAAAATTTCCAAATAGTTGAGTTTCATTTTTTCATGACCATGCAGATGTTGGTAATTAGTCAAACACATGAGGGGTGGTGTTTTATGTGATAGATATCACATAAAACACTTATTGCATATGCATATCAGATATGACATGACACGACATATGATATATATGTGATATTTACATATCACAATATGACAGCCGAGCCTTATAAAAGTTGAAGCACTCTTGTATTTTTTTCTAATTTTTCAGATATTGGTACTTTCACATTTGATGCTTGACTGGGGTTGTATGAAGATGCTCCAACACAGGAAGGCAAGGGATTCACTTTGCAGGTGAAAAACTTTTAAATGTTTCTCCACAAGCTCTGTTCAATCTACCAAGCACAGTTGCTAGGAAATACATAGACAGATTTGCATTCAAGAAGTTCCTCGAGTGTGGTGATGCTGCTTTTGAAATCAGCTAGGGCTTTGTTGACAAGGAAATGAAGAAACTTAAAGTGCTACTACGATCAAATTTTCGAATACCCTTTATTTGCGGTTGATTGGTAGTTTATGTCCTAAAGTACATGATCTCCAAGTTATATCCTCATAAGATGAAGGAAAGTGCGATTTTTTTGCGCTCAAACTCCACGAATTTTCATCCGCCATTGAACCGCCATGTTCCTGCGGCCTGGTTACCAAAGGCAGATGGTGTCCAATGACAACAGAGGCCGGGTCACCCGGGAAAAACAAGTGACGTCAGACTCTCAACTCGAAGCGCAGGCGAGCCCTACGAGGCTAAATTCTCATACGGTTTCGAACACGTTTTCGAAAATGTTTCGTTCTTTCAATGGTGGGAAGTCGCTGTGTTGTTCAGTGGTATAACAACTGCTCTAATCGAGCGGCAGGAATTGCCCTGCATGCGAGTCCGGCCGACAGAACGAGAGATGTGTGGGTCCAGTTTGTTGTCTTGCACGTTTTGCTATTTTCTCGGTTTAGTTCGAGGGACACTTGGGCATTCCACCCAAGTCAGTGAACACAAATTAAACCTGATCTTTTGAAAAGGGTAAGCGATCAGGAGATCGTGAACCTGAGAAAAATCTCCGAAGGGGAAGGAGCGGCAAAAGGTAAGCTTATGTAAAGTGGGCGAAATGTGTGAATATTGTTTTTTATCTTTGGTGATTCCTCGATACCTTGTTCAGCACCCATACAAATAGCAGTCACAAATTTTTATACACGTTTTATATTGCGTTTCTAAAGTACTAAACTTTGATTGAACGAGTAAATAATGTAAGTGCAACTAGCTCCCGGAACTAGCTTTTCCCTCCGAAGCATTTCCAAAACATCTCAGTGCGATAAGAGTAAGCTTGTGTTTACTTTGCTTGTGCAAAAGCTTGTGGCAAAAACTGTGCAAACAAACGCGAAGAAAACCCCTTTAATTATCCATTTTCACTCAGCTTTCGATAAGGTGGTCTTTGGCGTTTACAAAAGGGTTCCTTCTTTCTTTTAAGTGGTTTTCTTGAAGAAATAGTTTGAATTTTGGGTTTAAGAAAGGTTTTAAGAAAACCTCACATTCAGTTGTTTCTTATCAATTAGATTCAATTGGTAATGTATTTTAAATTTTGATTTATTTTTCAGACGCTGAGTTGCAACAACGTCAAAACCCAGCTCTTACTGTTAAATACAGGCCAAAACAAGCCTTGCAGAGCACAACACGTGAAAAATGTGGACAGCCAAGAAAAGGCCAGTGCTCCTCCTTAAACTAGCAGTTGAAGAGCACTGACCTTTCTCAAGGGCTTTTCTTGATCTTTTGTCATCAACCACCAGTTGACAAATAGAATCAATAAAAGAACTGTTTTCTCTTCATTCATCATGCCTCCTCTTTGTAACTCTTTCCATTACATAGCCTTCAGTTTTAGGGAATGGTCAGAAATAAGTGGGGAGGGGGGGGGGGGGGGGAGTGAGGTGGAGATTTTAAATTGAGCAATGAAAATGATGTGACCCTCCATAGCGATGCAAATGAAATTTCATGACCCTCCCCCTGAACAGGTAATACAATGTAGCTCAAATACCAGAAAAAGAAAACAAGAATGGAGGCAAACTGTAAGTTACTTACCTGAACCATTTTGCCCCAACATAATTCAAATCATCTATAGAGCCCATTGGCATCATATAACTCCATTATGCTACACATTTCCTTTACATTAATATTTTAATACTTAATACTTGTCTTGCTTTTGTTAAATAATGACTGAAATTAACAAATTTTATTTTGTCTTTTGTATATAACTCGCTCTCCCTGTCATACTATAAATTATGATTGCAAGAGCATAAATTTATGTGACCCTCTGTTTTCACTGGTTATTCTTTCATGACACTCCACCTCCCCCCCTCCCCACCCCCTGCTCCCTGCTAATAGGGAGCTGAAGCACAGACATTCCTGAGCCATGTATAGCAACCAGAACTCAAATGTTTTCTCTTTGGTGTGGTTTTAAATAAATACTAATTTGAATATAAACAATATTAATATGGTAGCCATTTTGGAATAAGGTTTATGTTTCATTGTCTGCAGTACATTAATAATTTTATTTTTATGTTCATTTGAAAAAGAGTGCCAGAATCTTGTTTCACCAATAAATTTGTTGTTGTACAAATGAAATTGAATCTACATTTTCTAAGAATAAACACTGATCAAGAAGAACAACCTTGAGAAAAAAATCAAAGGTGGCTCACAACAGTCTCAACTTTACTTCATTTTGGTAGCATGCATTTGCCCATCTCTCACTGCACCAAAAGTGAAAGTAACAAGAACTGTTACCACAGCAACAGTGTATCAAACTCATCAACACTTGCTTGGGGGTTTGCCCTTAGACATGTAGGACAAAGGATGTTTGTTGTTAGGTTGATTTGACCCTTCATTAGAATAAGCAAGAAAATTTCAATTAATACCTGAATCACAAACTTTAACTCCCAAGAATATTGTTTTCAATGTATATTTGCAAAATTCCTACTTTTACTCCCCTCATTTGCCTAGGTGGATGCTTGTTACCAGAAAGCATGCCTTAATAGATTTTCATTTATAAAGCTAGTCATTTCTTCAGTGCGTTAAAGCATCCAGTGCAGTGGTGTTTAACCTGATGTGAGCCACCTTAAAAAAAATATATGTACACAGAAAAGACTTAATACTATTACATTGTTCATGATGGTGCAAGGGAAGAAAACAAATCATTGCAAATTGTTGTTGCCTTGCAAATTTATTTGTTTATTGATTACTGTACTTATTCAAATCTGGATACAATGATGTCCATGCAGCACCAGCACTCTCCAGGCTTGGTAAGTCCCTCAAGGGAGCAATTTGAACATTTGCACCTGAGAAAATATTGAACCAAGAGGAAACTTAGCATCAATTACAAGGGAACGATCAGCTTAAATTCAAGCCATTGCACAGAACTTTTCACTACTATATATATTCTTTTTCCATGGTAAAAAAGTGCAAAAACAGTAAGCTTACTCGGAACCGAAACTTAACTGTGCACTCTAATTTAACACCAAGGCAAACTTTCGAAAGCAAAGCTAAAAACCTAAACTTGACTTCGATTTCAATTCAACTGAGTCTCCGGTAGCCTCCCTCCGGGGAATGAACTGGCTAGTAGTCAAGAGAAATTGTTGACGATTCTCAGGCACTACACCTTTAAAGCTTGCCTGTTTTGTCAATACAGCAAATAACACATCTAAATATCAATCTCTATATCTAATATCTTACCCGAGATATGAACGACTCAGCAAAGTCTGCTCTTCCTTCTCTTGTAGCAAAAGCGCTAGCTGCTGAACTTATTCGGCTGCCTCTTCTTCAGACGGAACTAGCTCTACAGAGTCAGGACTTCTTAATTTCCTTTGCCTATATCATGCGAAGACGATCCAGGAGAGCTTTCTGTGGTCAAAACAGCTCTGAAATTGGTCGCCAGAAGAAGAACTACAGTACTCGCTTCAGAGTATTACGTCACGACAAAAACACAATAGGTTTGAATAAAAATACCGCAACTCCAATCACTTTCATACCGCGGGCTCACTGGAACATAAATTCATAATGGCGGACTCGAAAACACCACTTTTCAAGGCTCAATATTTTCAATTTACGGGGCCCAAACTTCATTTCAGTGACCAAGACAGGTACAGCCACATCGGATAAGCTGTAAAGAACGTATTTTTGTTTCATACGTGACATGAAGTTTTGATCGTAGTAGCACTTTAAAGAGATAGAAGACGAGAAAATTAATTCATCGATTGTTTTTCTTATTTTAAGGTGTGTATACAAGGGAGCAGCATGTACATGTAGTGCTCGTGGTTAATTCTGATTGGGTCATATGCAACATAGTATCCTTGTTGACAAATGTTTTATTGGAGCAGTTGGTAACTCTATCTACCAGGGACTCTTTTTCTCTCCTTCTTCCTCCCACGTAGTTACCCAAGCCAACACCCATTTATACACCTCGGTGAGAGAGAGAGAAAATGACACAACTTGACATTATTCAGTTTCAATTCAATTTAGTTCAATCTTTATTTACACAGGGTTAAAAAAATTCATTAGATCAATACAACATAAAACTACAAGATAAACTATCAACATCAAAATGTATAAATAATTTATATAAAAATCATAATCCTAAAAAATAATACTAAAACCAAAAGAAAACTTGACTTGCCTTCTATGAATGCCGTGTCTCAACTTACCTAAAATGGATAATATCTATTTGCTTATTAAATTAAGTGTTTCAGCCTGCCCAAGATTACAGAGTGGGCTGTTCCAGAGAGGTGGAGCGCTTAATAGCTATATATGTACAATGCAGTGGTGAGCCTTGAACCATTGCAGCCCTCTGAAACTGATTATTCAACATACCCACCACTGTGAGCACCTAACAGCATCTTCATGTAGCACACACCATAATAGCTCAATTGTACACAGGTGGCTTATTTAATTTCAAACCCTGTGAGATTACCAAGGACTTTTCGCCTTCCCTTCCCAAGGCTCTCAGAAACTCAAAAGAGTAAAGTAAAACAAAACAAACAAAAAATTAATCGGTGGACGATCACTTACGATCGGGTATACAGTGAAAAGACCAAAAGCAACACAGTCAATAGTTATTTATTTAATGAAACCTTCCGGAAGCTCTTCCTATTGATTGCCTAATAACATAATGAACAAATATTTTGAGCCAGTAATCTACAATCGTACTGTTCATGAGATTCAGCAGCTTCAAGGTTGAAGGCTTACTTGTACCAAGCAAAGACAGTGACTGTACAGCTGAGTTGATTTCAACAAAATATGAAAGGAACATCCTTTACAACACTTGTTAAAAACTTACATCACAAAGTAAAAAAAAAATATATTTAAATATCAGATTTAACCAAATCTCGATTGTTTTTAACCGTTTTTGTTTTTTGGATATCTCTTTTTCCTTTTTTACTCATGCACTAAGTTGCATGAAGTTCAATGCGTTCGACATCCCTTGTCAGTGCAGACCTCTTACAAATAAGCTCCTTCACCGCTTTCCTAAACTCTTGTATTCTTATGGCATATATCAATGGATTGACTATAGAATTGGCATAATATAACAACTCTAACGTTTCGTCTATTTCAATGAATGCTGCAGGAGACATGTGATTCAATATGTATTGTTCAATTATCATCCAAATGGTTCCGGGCAGAATGGTCAGGAAAGAGACCACGGTAACTATGCTTAAGGTTACTGTCAATCTCCTTTCTGAGGCAACTGTACTAGAATGCTGCGGAGGAGGGTTACTTTTGACTTTGATGGCAATAATAACATTGGAAACAGTTATGATAAGAAGGGTAAGGAATGTGTAACATGCAATTGCATACTGAACTAACTGACCTAACTCGAACTCTTCAAGAACAGACAACATGGATGCCAGAAGCAAAGTTATCATCCAGCTGCCAGTAATAACTTTGAAGTAAAGCCATTTATCAATTAAACAGTGTCTAAAGGGGAAAAGTGTGGCGTGTAACCGCTCTAAAGAAATTAACGAAAGATTGGCTTCAGAAGCCAGGGGAAATATGAGGCCCAAGGTTGTAAATATGAATTCTTGCCAGCGGGAACCATGTCTATCATCGAAATCTGGGTCAAATATTACCAATGATCCCGACACTGCTCCCACCAGTAAATCAGCCACTGTCAGGTTTATTATGAGATACGTAGTACGCTTGCGTAAGTGGCGATTTCTTGCAAAGGCGACGAGAGTCAAAACGTTGATTATAACTATCACAATAAATTCAGCGATAAAAACTTTTGACCATGCATCTTCCAGCTTTTCTAAAGAAGAATCTTTAACATCGTCATCAGCCATGCTTCAGTAAAACTTAAACGTTCCTTCTCCTCGTGTTCATTCGTTGCAAGCTGAGGATGTGAAAAAAAAAAATAGATAAAAGATGTTCAGTCTTTTCTTACTGTAGCACTCTAAGAGTAATATTTCATTCCTTAGACTGGACATTTCTATTAATGTATTTTATTATTCATGATTCATGCTTTTCAGATTTTGTTTTCCCGTATTCGGCTTGTCTTTCTGAGATATCAGACGCATGACTCGCAGATGTTTTGTCAGGCAAGCTATACCAGTGTCCATATATGGTCATAGTAATGCCACAAACACGCAAGTTAAAAACCATGAATGTTTGTCAAATGGGCCGGGCACAAAAACTTCAACCTGAAAGATGAAAGACAAAGTTTCCCAAAGGAGGTTTTTCTTTTGGTATTTTGCCAATAATAGTCTCTCAGTAACACAGCAATGTTAACATATTTTCCTAAACTATTGAACAGTAACTCCACTACAAAATATCAACAATAAATTTGCTTTCTGCGTCGAATTTGCACTAATTTTCCGAGAAGTATTTGATCGCATCGTTGTCGATCGTTCGGTAAATCGCCGCCGGATCTTCATTTACGAATGTCAATAAAATGACTGATGATTTTATGCCTTGTTCCTATTAAGATTTCAGTCCTACAGCTGAACAGTCGCACAAATATTCTTTACGAAAAAAGGGTTGCTTTAAATTTAATTGGATGATGATGATTTTATGCCTTATTGTAATAAATATTCAAGTCCTTCAACTGAACAGTCCAACAAATATTCTCTGAAAAAAAGGGGTTGCTTCAAATTTAATTGGATGATGATAATTTTGTGCCTTTTTTTATTTTTTTTTTTCTCATAAAGATTTAAATCCTTTACCTGAACAGTCAGACATATATTCATTAGAAAAAGACGATTGCTTCGAATGTGGAAATTTCAAACTCTTCCCAGACGCCTCAATTTTGCTATGGCGAAGTATTTAATTTTTCTGTTTCGTCTACGATATTTATGGTGGCATTTTGCTCTATTACACGATCAACGCTAAACTATGTCCAAGGATGCCTTCGTTGAAGCTTGTCCTTAGCATCGTAAAGATCTACGAATGCGGTGAATTCCTTTTTCTATAAACCATAATAGCTTTGTCCACATGAAATTAATATTATATTTTTGTACTTTTCAGGCATATGTAGATATCAGACACATGACTCGCAGATGTTTGAGAGACATGACCTAGATTAATTTCTATCAAACTTGACAAATTTTATGCAACGCATTGAAACGATATGGCATAAGGTGAAAGGAAGAATCTGATTGGTTGTCTAATTGCTGTTTTTATCCTTCATCAATTTGTATGTTTTGATCGAGAGGACATCGAAATTCATGCAAATAATCGCTAACTCGATATTTGACGTTGAAAATTTGTGTTTCCTCTAAACTAGACGAGAATAAGTTGCTAATTAACAGTAAACAGATAGAAATGTAAATGACCAAATATGAAGTATGCCAGGTATACAGACTCCTTTGTAACCAACTCTTGATGAGCATTCTCGAGTATTTTTATTCAAAAGAAAAATTGTTTGAATTAACTGGGAAACTATCACTCGAGGCACACCAAACTTTCCCAAAATGTGTCTATAGTATAAACAAGAAACTACGAAAAATGGCAGGTGCTTAACTTAAGTTGTTTAAAAATTGAGCTAAAACCATACGTTTGCCTTCTGTTAACTATTTTGTCATTTAGCAATCTACATTAATAAAGAGGAACATTGCCTCATAATTTGTTTTATTCCCTTGTTTGTTTTGCGTGTGGTAAAAGAACTGACTTAACTGATGAGATAAACGATTGCTTTTCTAAAAATTATTCTTCTCTTCCTCAAAATTGACCCAGCTTTCCACGTCACCTTGTAGCTCAGTTTTTAGCGACCGACCATTATAGGGAACGTCATGGGTTTGACTCGCGTTGAGAAGGAAGATTATTGCTTGTTTCAAAAAACGTCATATGTAGTATACTACATCTTTGTTAATATACCTTCTTTGTTTGAGTGAAACGACCATTTTTTATTCGACAAGTGTTTCAATTCATCGCTATTTATTCACGATATTTATATATAACTCGCCTATCAACTGAGAGGTTGTCTTCAGTAGATAATCTTTCTTTCTAACAGTGATCTTCGTGGAGTTAAATTTTACTGCAATGTTAAGAAAGAAGGACAGTCAATAATGTCATGCCAGGTTTGTTTTGAATGAATGTGTCCAGCCTTGAAACAGCCCCACTGCATATTCACCAGGAAACGACCCTCACAACAAACTTAATTGGAGTTTATGAAACGATCTACAAACTCTATCCCTAAAACGCGTGATATATTTCTAAGAGAACCTATTTTACCATCTGACTAGGTTAAAATAAAATATTATTACATACCTCGTTTTTTGATAGCGTGAATAAGGCCAGCTTAACTCGACGCTTGACGCCAACTTAACTGCCTTTAACTGGCGAAACTGGATCTTGCTATAAACATGCCGCTCATAAATTATGCATCGAATTTAACTCTTGTTTTGACCAATTTTACTAGACACGTTAAATTTATGTTAAGCGCAAATTTATGTGTCAACTCAAGGTAATTATTATCTTTCCCAATTTCCATCTCACTTGCGTTTATTTATTATTTAGTGTTTTTAGCCAGTCCAAGCTGTTAAAGGCCTGCGTGCTGACGTCCAATATTTTCTTTCCTTGAAGGGTTAGAGAGAGGTCTTATGCAACGCCGTTGTTTATTCTGTAGGATGCGGGATTAGGCCTAAATTTGTTGCTTTACAGCAGGGCATTATTCGAATAAATCAGTGAACGAAGAAAGAAACCAGCGAATGAACAACAAAGGAACGGATGGACGGACGGACGAACGTGAAGACGAACAAGTTGTATGGAGGAAAGCTAAAATTATCATTCGTTTCCTGAAGTAAAGGAACAGCCAGAAGAATCTATTACCACGAAATACTCGAGATAATTTATGCGACATAATTTCTGAGGGTTTTCTCATTCAGACATTTTTGTAGCTACTGCGCATACGCAAGCAGCTACAATGCTATCATTTTGATGGATAGAGTCGATTTTACAAGGGCTAATGCTCTTGCATTTCGAAGCGGCTTTCGGAGACCTTGGGATCACGATCGATTTTCTTGGCGCACGATAATGCCGGTAGTTTGGAGACTAAGCAAATTATGCTAAACGTGCAATAAGTATAGCCTCACCTTTACATGTAAGCTTTAATATTGTTAGATGATAAAAATTGACAATGATGAAAAATATTTACAACTTAATTATTTGGGGTTAAAATAGTTAAAGGAATTTTATTTGGTGTTTGGACTTATTACAAATCATATTTCGGTTTGGTTTTGGGAATATTACAGAAAAAGACCAGTTTACTCATTTCCTTCGTTCCGCAGCTCTCCAGAGATAATACCTTGTAGTTCGACTTAGTTGTTCTTAATTTGTGATAAACGTATAAATTCTCCTGTTATGAATTCGGTATTAGAAGCTGTACGTTTCCGCAGAAACACTTGCAATAGCAAAGATATGTTTAATTAAGTTCCTACATGTCAAATGATAACACCTTGTTTACCTTACTTTTTATAAGTTTTTCCTCAACTTGAACTTTCAACGGTTTATTCCAGGAAATTGTTACTGCTCTTATTTTTAGTCATTTTTAGTAGATTTCCTTGGGTTCTTTACCGAATTCATGGTAGTTGATGTTCATTTTAAAGATATCTAAATAACAATATCTGTAATTTTGAAAGTAATTCTAAGTTAATCCTAAGGTGATTATGAAGATAAATATTCATTGTTGTAATTCTGCTATTAGCCACGTACTGAATATATAATTTGAGCTCTAGGTTTTGTTTACCACGTACTCATTTAGTTTATGGAAACGGTTAACCAATCACTTTTGATGAAGAAGGCTAACACCTTCAACGAATCGACTTCTTGTACAATTTTTAAACAACAACTTTTAGTGTTTTTCAGATTATCTTTGTGAAACCTTACTTTATAAGCCTGAACCTTGTAATTTTTATATTGCTTTCCCTGTTTTGTATTGACTGGACGACTCAAGTTTCATGGTGATATCTTACTGGAAAAATGTCTTTAGCTCAGCTAACAGATCGAAGGCACGGATGCAAATAAGTTCCTTGCAGCCAATCACAGTAGGCTTGCGTAAGATTTAATTTGTGTTGAGCAGGTGGTTGTCGAGTCAGTATAAAAATGGGTGCTATCTAGTTTTAGTGGAGAAGTGATTGTTGAGCAGAGCAAGCTGAACTTATGTCAGAGTAATAAAGAAGAGCAACTGAAAAAGCTATTGGATCTTTGTTGAAGTGAATCCAGCTAATTCCCCAAAGGTTCTTTCAACAATATAAGCATTAAGTGAACAGAAATTGTACAGACGACTCCATCGATGGTCATTGACCGAAGCGAGTGTTGGTCACGCCAATCGAGCTTTGTGGAGCTGAACATCTTTACCGTGTCACGATCTGAAACCCTTTTCAAGAGCCCTAACTCCTTTGGGGAGCGGACAATCTCGTTTAAGAGAGCCAAAATTCCCTTCGGGGAGCGAAAAATCTCTCGAGAGAGGCCAACATGCCGTCGGGGAGCGAATAATGAACTGACTGGTTAGTATAAAATATGGATTGCGGACTACGGACTGCGGACCACGGACTGTGTATAAAATATGGACCGATGTACAAAAACTGGACTACGGACCATGGACTGGGTATAAAAACCCAGAATAAGGATTTAATGGACCATGTTAAATTATTTACCTGAATGAATGCATTTGTGATAACTGTGCCGGGTCCTGAATGCATTCTTTTTTAGGACATTTTCAAACATTTTGGTACTGTTCGTTGCTTCATTCAGCATAGTTGACAATTAAAGTAAACAATACTGTTAACATTATTATACTTGACATGTACTGTATGTTAACCCTAAAATTGTTAATATCAATAAAATTCTATTTTTGGTCCACGGCATGCTTTTTTTCTCATAACATTTAAGTTAAAACGGAAGTTTCTCTGAGACTCCGAGACTGAGAACTGTAGCTTTTTATTTATCATTTGTGCTGAAATCCATTGTAAGTCATCTGTGGCTGTTTATTTAGTCGCTTGCATTTGAGTATTATTTGTTGTACTGCAATAGTCTAAATAATAAGAGCAATAGCCCATGCAGTAGTTGACTGCCTGTGCTATTACCGAAAATACCTAGTGGTATGGGCGCGTACGCCTTACGACAATCTTTTCTAAAATAGCTGTACACACCAAAAAACACCGTATTCACGTTGGAAACAAGAACGCAGCAGCTACAAGCACGCATTGCGGGCCTATTTTTTATTTCTCTCTTTCTGTTATAGTTACTTCAGCGGTCCCGCTTAGAGTAACACCACGAACCATTGGAGTTGCACCGAAACCTGGTTGCTGTCCAGTATAAACCATTTAAGATCAAGTTTGTTGACCGCCCTTGAATCTCACCGTGGCGTCCTGATGTCATCGTTTTCATCATGCATTCAATGAGAAATACACCTAAGATGTTTCTTACTGTAGAAGCTGGTTAGAGTTTCTGATCAGTTTTTGGAAGGTCCTAGGGACGACTTTCCTAGGAGAATCATATTTTTATTTGTTAGAGATAAACGTTCCTGATAACTGAACATTACAGTCTGCTTTCATATGCCATAGCATGGAAAGCGTGCTGTAACAGAGCTGCAAGAAAGAAAAAATAGAAATGATTGTGATAGTGTATAGATAGGGTTTATATGAAACAAAGTGTCAATTATTTCCCCGATAATTTTCTGAAAAAAGTCCTGAAGTTTTAGGGCGTGTACTAAATATCAAAAAACGTTATTCTGCTTCAAAGTCGCCGTTGGAAGAATCCGCATCCTTCTCCCGACTTTCTAGATAGGTTTAAAGCCTGATTCCTGGCAAGTTTTTTTTATATTGTGAAATTATAAGACATCGTCTAATTATTTTTCTTAGTAAAAACTCGTTTATTTTAGATGTAAAATAATAGGATTCTCCCTAAGACCCGTTGTCACAAACTTTCATAAATCCGGCAACGGAAGCGAAAATTCGAATTTCTTTTTATTTGCCCTAAAAAACCCTTTTGGTGAACTATTTTCAAAACCAATATTCAAAAGTTCCAGCGAATTTTTATTTTGGCAAAAAATTGGGAAAGTTCGAAATCGGCCCATTCGTGCCCGATGGCCCTATTGAAATTATGCAAATTAGTACATTTTCAAAACTCTCAATTCTCAATTTTTCTCAATTCGTTTATTTTACCATTAACCAAAAAATACAACATAAATACATTATAGACGACACACAATATTCTTACTATTACAATAATCATACTTAACTATTTACAATACTCTCGTTCAAGACAAGGAAACGTTTTCTCGAGTTGATGTTTTAACAATCGTTTTTACATCCCTTGTGCTTGCTTCCAAACTCTATTTTATCTCGACCTTAAAATTTTTTCATTTGAAGTTGCCCACGTAAAGAATACAATGTTTGCTATTCCTTAGATAGAGTGATTTTTGCCATATTTCAGATGACCATATCATCGGAGGTATACGAATATACTGCTAATAGAAAAACTGTTTTTGAACGGGTAATTTTTCTTATTTATCGTGTTAAAGTATTTAGTTTGGCTCGTGAAAAGTCAGCGCGCAAGGTCGAGATGTGTGGAATGCACTTTGACACAATTCGTCATTTTAGTACTTCATGTTACTCCTCTTAGTTTGCACGCGTCATTACAGTTCACGGAAACTTTTAGATAAAAGCCAAGGTTTCTGGTTTCATCCCATGCTTTCATACAAAAATAAATAACTAGCTTTAAACTTAAGTGCTTCCCTTAATAGCATTAAGTTATCAAATGATTCTTTTCAGGTGAAATTTTCGAGTTTATGTTGAGACGTTCAAGCGAGATGAAAGAGCCTTCCCACGGAAATAACTTGAATCAGTGAAATTAATACCCTGTCTCTCATATCATGCTACACTTCCAAACTAACCTTATTTTTAAGCTAGAAAATGTAAATGCTCCCTTTGTACGTGACCTTAAAGCAGAATTTGCTTAAAATAACACGAATGAAGTCCACCGCAAGAAAAACTGAAAAAATCGCGCACCGACGTAAATGTAAACATCAGCCGTTTCTCGACTTGCCACATGGATGAAACGCGTCCGTTGTTTTACCTTTGTATAAATTTATCACCAGCATGTAGAATCAAAAAATATTCCTGACACCCATCTGTGTAAATATACTTGCCAAACAAGCTTAGTTTTTCTGTGTGTTTGTCGAAAATACTGAAGAAATAATGATGTAAAGTATATGAAATAATTCATATATGAACTGCGGATATAGATGAAAGTGAGAAGTGATCATCGCAGTGAATTTTCCAATTTATGCAATTGGAAATTGGAAGCCTGAAAAAAATTCAGGCTCTAACGGGATTCGAACCCGTGACCTCCGCGTTACCGGTGCGATGCTCTACCAACTGAGCTATGAAGCCACACATTGGGAGCAAGGTCAATTGTAGGTTCCCATTTTCCCCATTTTTTTTCAGGCTTCCAATTTCCAATTGCATAAATTGGAAAATTCACTGCGATGATCACTTCTCACTTTCATCTATATCCGCAGTTCATATATGAATTATTTCATATACTTTACATCGTTTCACTCCTCTCACGGGAAAATGGGAACCTACAATTGACCTTGCTCCTAATGTGTGGCTTCATAGCTCAGTTGGTAGAGCATCGCACCGGTAACGCGGAGGTCACGGGTTCGAATCCCGTTAGAGCCTGAAGAAATAATGCAACATTGTTACTGACTACTTGACTCATTCAATCACAACCGGATAACACGACTGAAAACTAGATATAAAGAAATGTTCTTACTTGATTGCAATCGTTACTCACATTATATCTGGCGACAAGGCTGAAAATTGTCTGAAATTCTGCATATTAGAGATTCAAAGTTTTGTACGACGCGAATAACTTTGATTGCGTGACAAGTCAAATTCGATACACAAGCGCGCTAAAAGCACAGGAATAAACTATGTCAATATTTGCACTTTTGATGACAGTGTGAAAATAATTTTTCAAATTACAACAAGAAGAAATTGAGGCTAGTCAAGCTCTGCAATGTATATTTGA